>NW_021636218.1:0-67195 GCF_004799145.2 Neltuma alba
TTATATATACAACTTGTAAATATATTTAAAAACAAATAATTATATATATTTAATAAATAAATATATAAAAATTACAAATAAAACAAATAATTAAAAGATAAAGGCAGTAGAAAATCTAATTAAAAAGGAAAAATAGCAAAAAAAAGACCCTGGAATTTGAAAAACGCAGATAAGGACCCATGACAACTTCATTATAATTATTGTTAAAAGCCTAGTGAAGTTGTTACGGGTCCTTATCTGTGTTTTAAAAATTCCAGAGTCTTTAATACGATTTTTCTAATTAAAAAAGTCAAATTAAAAAAAAACATAAAACACAGCCACAAAAAAAAAACCTTAAAACCCAGCCCACATTCACATAGTACAATAAGAGAGAACAGGGAGGCTTCATTTTGAGAAAAGAAAGGAGGACAAATCTGGAAAGTACTCATGCAACCCAACGAAACCCAACTCACCTAACGTGAAAGTAAAAAACAAAAAACAAATAGCCGCAGCCCTGACACAGGTTATGAAGCAAAATAACTTGCAGGGAAAATGACAGAGGTCCCATGTAACACAAAATACTACAAAAAGGTCTCAAAAATTTTGGTGATAATTCTGAAGTCCCAAAGGGACTTGAGTGCAATTTGGTGAATTGTAAAAAGACGCCTCTGCCCCTGGTGAGATGCACCCACAGTAACTGAAAGCTGCCCTGTTTTTCAGTCTGAAAATCGGCACTCAATATGCAGGAAGTAAGAGGGGAAAAAAGCCCAAACTTCATTCTGCTTCTTCTTCCATTCTCATCTAAAAATTTCATCCACTCCGTTAATGTCAATCATTAGCAAAAATCGCTTGTGTTTTTGGTTGGTGTGTGTTTCGTCATTCAAGTTGGGATTTTATTATAGATGGATAGAGTGATTATGGGTGCTCTGTTTCTGGGTATATTGTAGGTGGGTTAAAGGTGGGCTTGCTCTATCTAGGCATGGTTCAGGGAATTGATGAGAAAGATAAAGGTTGGTGTGGTTAGAAACCCTTACTGCGAAATAGGAAAATATGTTGTCAATATGGGTTGCGACAGTAGTCAATATAGCTCATTGACTTGTCAATAGTAACAGTGTTGTGCAAATTTACATTAACTGATTTTTTAAATTTTTTATACAAAGGCCATGACCTTCTATACCCTTGAGTCATTGGTAGAGGTTACAAAAAGAAGAAGAAGAGGCAATGAAGAATGGTGAGCAGTCACATGAGGCAAAAGAAAAAAATGAAAAAAAAAACAAAAAAAGCCACTTTGATCTCAGATAAATGATGGCAGAAGAATTTTCTTGTAAATGGAAGTGACATATTTTTTTTTTGTAAATGTCACAATACACTCAAATAATTAATTTGATACTGGTTATATGCAACTATATTTTTTTTAATGGTTATGAAATTGGTTACATGTATAAAAGTTGTACATGAAAGTTAGCTGTGTATTACATTCTGATGCATAGTTAGTTGTCATTATCTGCCCTTTTATTGTCAATATATGCTTCGTCACTTGTCACTCACTGTACCATTAGTTGTCAATTAATGTGCTGATATAAATTTGAAAAAAAAAAAGGATTTTACGTTACATAATATTATACAACGTCATACAATATCACTAATTCCTCAAAACGAATTCATTTTTTTAATAATGTGATATATAATCGTTATTAAGAGTCAGTCGCCACTGATATGAAGTCATAAAATCACTTATTATGAATAGCGCATTCACTTGTTAATGGTGGTATTGTGATTTGTCAATAACGTCGTTGTGAATCTGCTTAAGTTTTGGGGGGGGGGAAAATGTTATTTAATTAACATAAATTTCAGCAACACATTTTGATTATGATATGATATAAGATGATATAATAATTCTATTTTAAGTGAAATATAATAGAATTGCAAATTTGAATTAATGTTCATTGCATCAATTGCTAATGTTTGCATCTTGACTTATTAACAGTGGTACAATAACTTGACAATTTTCCTATTGACATGTATGATTTTGAGAATTGGTTTACTTTTTTTGTTTTTTTAGAAATAAATATATAACCTAAAGAGACATGAATACCACAACAATCATTATAAAAAATGTTCAATATTAAAAGATTAAGTAGTCCTTATTATAAACCAGAACAAAGAAAGTAACTTAGGTTAGCAAAAAAGAAAACTCATGTATCAATATAGATATTATATAACTTCAATTCACATTTTTTTAAAACTTATATCAGCAAATAAATTAACAAATGATAATACAATCATTGACAAGTTACACTAAGACCATTAACAAGTGAATATGTTGTTCATGACAAGTAATTTTATGACTTCATATCAGTGATGATTGACTTTTAATAACTACTACCTCCGGTCTTAATTATAAGACCCAATTGACTAATTTGGGGAGACTTAGAAATTTAGTTAAGTTAGTTATTTGTAATGAATAGGTATTATTTTTCCTAAAATATCCTTGCTAACCAAGTTTATTATTTAGAACTATTATTACATTATTAGAAGGACTATCTTAGAAAAAAATAGATAAATATGAGCGATAAAGTAGATTGGAGTGTTATATTTAGGACTAGAATAAAAGTCAAACAAAGTCTTATATTAAGGACCAGAGGCAGTATTTTATATCACATTATAAAAAATGGATTAGTTTTGAGGAATTAGTGATATTGTATGACGGTGTATAACATCATGTAACGTAAAATCATTTTTTTAAAAAAAATTATATTAGCACATTAATTGACAACTAATGGTACAGTGAGTGACGAGTGATGAAACATATATTGATAATAAAGGGTACAGATAATGACAATTAACTATGTATCAGAATGTAATAAACAGCTAACTTTCATTTATTACATCATATACATGTAATTACACCAATTTCATAACCCATTAAAAAAAAATATAATTGCATGTATCCAGTATCAAATTAATTGTTTGTGTGTATTGTGACATTTACAAAAAAAAAATTCATGCCACTTCTATTTACAAAAAAATTATTTTGCCATCATTTATCTAGGATTAAAGTGGTTTTTTTTTCTTCATTTTTTTATCTTTTGCCTTATGTGACTGCTCACCCTCCTTCGTTGTTTTTTCTCCCTCTTTTTGTAACCTCTACTAATAAGTCAAGGGTATAGAAGGTTATCGCCTTTGTGTGAAAAATTTAAAAAATTAGTTAATTTAAATCTATACAACAGTATTACTATTGACAAGTCAAAGAGTTATATTGATAACTATCACGATCTATATTGACAACATATTTTCCTATTTCACAGTAAGTTTCTAATCATATCAACCTTCATCTTTCTCATCAATTCCCTCTGAATCATGCCCAGACAAAGGAAGCCCACTTTCAACCCACTCACAATATATCCAGAAACAGAATATCCCTAATCACCCTAACCCATGTATAATAAAACCCCAACTTGAATGACCAAATACACACCAAAACCAAAAACACAAGCGATTTTTGCCAATGATTGATGCTAATGAAATGGATGAGATTTTCATATGGAAATGGGAGAAGAAGCAGAATAAAATTTGGGTTTTTTCCCTCTTGTTTCCTGTGTATTGAGTGCTGATTTTCAGACTGAAAAACAAGATAGCATTTAGTTACTGTGGTTGCATCTCATCAGGAACAGAAACATCTTTTTACAATTCATCAAATTGCACTCAAGTCCTTTTGGAACTTCAGAATCATTACCAAATTTCCTGAAACCATTTTGTAGTATCTTGTGTTGCATGGGACCTTCAGTGTTATTTTCCCTAACTTATGAGCTACTGCTGATCCCAACAAGAAAAATTTGACTAAGGGTGTGTTTGGATGAAACCAAACCGTGATTTGGAAAAGTGATTCTGGAGAATAGATTCTGGGGAAAATAGATTCTGTGAAAAATAGATTTGTAAAAAAGTGATTCTGAGAAGTGAGAGTGTTTGGATAGTTGTTATCAGAAGCACTTTTTATATATACAAATTACTAAAAAAAAGACATAAGTTAATATGATAATTACAGAAAAAATAGATTTTATGATATATTTTAATTGAAGGAATAAAATTGTTAATAATATGTTTTTTACCAACATAATTAATACTCCCTCCGTTCCTTATTATAAGAGACACTTGATGCTTATGTCATGTTCCTATATATAAGAGACACTTACAAGTTGTCTCTACTTTTTTGTGTTGATTTACTATTTTACCCATATTTATTATCTCCAACTCACACTCTCTCTCCCTCCCACTTCTCTTTCTTTTAATAATTTAATTATTCTTTCTCTCCTTATTAATGAGGGTATTTTTGGAAAAAAATTATACTTTTTATACATTAATTGTTCTTAACTAACTTTAACTGTTTTTTTGATCAACGTACTTCGGTTATTTGTCTCTTATAATAAGGAACGGAGGGAGTAATACATAAGATAATATAATTAATAAATAATTAATGTGTATATATATTTATAAAATATAAGATTAAATATATTATAAAAAAATATGTTTATAAAAAAAATAATAAGATACATATTATATAAGCCCTCACACTCTCCTTTTTTTTCCAAAAGCAAAAAAATTTTGCTTTTTCCAAAACCATGGTTTTGGAGCCAAAACCATGGTTTTGACCCAAAACCATGGTTTTGACCCAAAACCATGGTTTTGGTTTTTGGAGGGGGTGTTTGGGTAGATTATTCCCCAAACCATGGTTTGGGGTGTCACCCAAACACACCCTAACGTAGCTTTGTTCTACTGAACGTACGTTTGGCACCCCAATCGGCAATCCAAACATAGCCTATATATCCAGACAAAACGAAATTTCATTCCTTTTCCAAATAAGCGGCCCACAAAATCATGTTTAAAGACAAAATACACTATCCAAACATGGCAGCAAACCATTCTCTTGATACAAGGCACTAGAGAATAACTAAGAAACCAACACCAAAATAAAACATAAGAAACAAAAAAACCGTTTGCTCTTCCATAGCTCTCACAGATCTTGAACGCTCAAACCTGCGATCAAAAAGAGGAATACAAGTTATAGTGTGGCATCCAATATGACACAGCACCCAAAGAAGGCATGAACATTTATATAAAACAGACACAACATAAAAGTTTCAATTGTCTCTGTGTAATTTCAATCACTGTGACATCTGTCTAGATGCAGGTGGCTTATTCTTTAAAATGTCAAGTTCAGTATGAATGCATGTACAATTACGCTCATTTGTACCAATGTATAGACTACAGAGGATCCAACTGACATTCATCAAATAAAGGACGGGACCATTCATCTTTACTAACCCGGAGGAAGTGATTGCTTCAACTTATCAGCCTTCTCTGGGTCAAACACACAAAGTGTGTACAAATACTTGGAGCATCGGACCTTGAATTTGACAACATCTCGACTCCTCTTGATTTTCACTGACCTTGCATCCTTCCTTCTTGCAGTAAGGAGGAAATCCTTAATCTCGTGGATTTGCTTAGGCTGCGTAGAATGCACAACATTTTTATTTTTTATATTCTTATCTAAGAGAAATGTTAATGTTAATATGCTGAGAACTATCAGAATTTGACACATATTATGACAAGCACTGAAATCAAACCCATATCATGTTTTAAAGCGCTAATCTGTAATCACATCATGCATTGTTGGCGGGAAAAAAAATTGAGACTAAATTTTGAAGAATCAACAACGTCTTCAAACATGTTATCACATCCTGCAAAACATCAATTGACAAGCCCAGATCTTCTAACACCATAGATTAACAAATTGAAAATTGCAATGCAACTTTAAGTGTCAGCGTAGACATATAAAAAAGGACCCGAACCAGTAATATGCACGTTCAATCATAAAAGAACCTATAGCAGCAAGAAGGACTAGCTAAAAAGTAACGATGAAATAAGAAGCTATAACTAATTAGCTGATACAGTAACTGACTTCTGTCTAATTCAATTCCTACAGCTGGGTATACAAAACCCACAACAACGAATTCAACGAGTAATTAAACAGATACCCAAAAAGTTGAGAAGCTATGACTAATTAGCAGCGGTTGATAAAATAGCTGATTTCTATGAAATTAAACATCTACATCCGGAAATACATAAGCCCCAACAAAGAATTCAGTGAAGATCTCAGAAAATGCACGTAACACACTGCTTTTAGGGTTCATAGTAGAGCTCCTCTTGATCTTAACTATATACACGCCATTTATAAGCAACAAAAATATTTTAGCCTTCATATTCATATTATAAGGAATAACAACACACTTCCAATTTCCAAATTCCCTTCATTCCCGTTTTCTGTCATTTTCTACAAATTAACTCCAGTACGGTTTTCTATTCATTCTACAACGAGTCCAAGGAAAGGGGGGGGGGAACCAGAGAGAGAACAAGTTATCATTCGACCTTCCGTTTTTAAGTAGAAAAGTCCAGCCATTACAAATTCAACCCAGATTCAAACAGAGTGAAGAACGTATCATTCAAATCCCCAACAGAAAAGAGACATGCATCATGTCCCGTTTCATTATACTTCATTTAAGCCATAAGGTAGGGAAGCAGAATGTACAATATCACGAATCGCTAATCAACAGAATGAAAATTGCAGAGAGGAAGAAAATACCATGATGAGAAGGCCGACGTCTGCTCTAGAGTACGAATGCCAAGCAAAAGATCAAACAAGGCTTGGGGGAACTGAAAGTAGAAAGGTATGTAGGCGAATTGCAACCGCTAGTAAACCCTACCCGATTTGACTCGCAAAGCCCAAAACACTTTTAACGGCCTAATCCTCTCTTCAGAGGCCCGCACCATATTTAAATGAACTTTGGGCTTAAGCTTAAAAACATTTTAAAACTTGGACTTATGTTGTGGCCCAATTGTCCATTGAGGGTAAAAAATAGAAAGCACCAAAGATTTCTATAATTTTTTCCTACTGTTGAATTTGGTCCCTTTAGCTTTATTTTTTTTGGTAAATATTTATAATTTTATCTGACTTTTAATCAGGTTTCTGTAACTTTTTCTTGTTGTTAAATTATTATAGTTCCATTTAATTTTTCATCAATTTTTTTTTTCAGTTTTTATAATTTTGTAAAAAAAGGTATCATTATTTGTATACAATAAATACCGCCATTCTAACTTTCATTCATGTAAGCCAGCCTTAATAAAGTTTTTTTTCTTCAGCAGGCCAAAAAAATAAAGTTTTTTCTTCATAAATACACATAGTAAAGTTTTGAAACTTTTCTTTTTCATATAAGTTGTCTATTGATTACAAAAAATAGAGTTAATTCGGGGGGGAAAAGATAAAAATGATTTTAAAAATAAATATAAACATCGATCTCATGCCTCTGCTTTGAAAAATTATTGAATAATAATCATAAAATTATGACATATATTATAAAAGAAAACAATTTCATAGAGTCTACTCTCTTAGTTAGAACTAGAATACTTCCTAAATGTAAAGGGGTAGTTAGGAAGTTAGTTTTGGTAATAAATTTGTAAAACTTCAGTCTATTTTATCTATCATATTTATTAATGTTCTTCAAACTAATTTATCTAACTCATAAAATGATATATATATATATATATAATCTAACGACATATAGGGATATTTTTAGGAGAATATGTCAATTTGTTAAAATTAAATAATTTATTTAACTTTCTTAATATATCTAAGTAGTTAAGTAGTTTTCACATAAACGATGGGAGGAGTCTACCTTTATATTTCTGTTTGTATTTGCTTTGTCTGTTTTTCTTTCTTTTTTTTTTTTTAAGGTAATCAAAAATTTGTCTTTTGATTTCTATAAATTTAACACCATTGGTTTCATCAACCAAAAAAATGCTTCTGTTAAAATTTTTAATATTCACAAAATATATCAAACAATGACATGTTAAGTTTAATTTTCGAAACTAATAACGATGGTCACAAAAATCATATTTTGACACTAATAGTATTAAGACTTAAGATTTCATGGCTGAAAAAGTATTTTATAAAATTAAAGGACTAAATTAAAATTTGTTGTAAAATTAATAAACTAAACATTTACCAATTTTATTAATACAATAATACCACATAGATATAATGCCCATTTGTTTGAACTTAGAAATTACGAATGAGTGTGAGAAGCCTTTTTATAATACATATAATACACACACCTCGACAACAATTTAATTAATGAAAATTTTCCTTATTTTCTCGTAATTATTTTGTGGGAAATACTTGGAAAATTTGTGAGAAACCTTTTTACTTCACTCCCCCAATATATGCTACCTTCCTTATGTATTTTCTCGCAAATGTCTCACGAAATATTGTTTTTAGGATAAAATTTACGGGAATTTTCATCAGAAATTGTAGTGATGTCATGGGAAATTCTTTCATTAATGAATCCATGCAATTAAAATAGAAAAAGAAACAGAAAAATCTTCATTAAAAATTTTATTGATGAGAAGAACCTGATAAATTTCTATACATAAAGTTTTTGTACTTTCTGAATTTTGCATAAACAAAGTACAAGTACTTTGATTTAAATTCTTATCACCAACAAATTAAAATTTTTAATGGAGGATTTGTTTCCCAATTTTCTTATGAAAGGATGGTTTTCTTGTAGTTAATAAACAATTTGGTGCATATATAGTCAAGCGCTTGCAAGCAGTAGTGTGGACACACTTTCAATGGGAATGTACAGATCGTTTCAGGAAATATTTCATAAAACTTTGACCATTTGAATAAGTAAACTTGTATAAGCCTGGATTTTGTTTGAGAACTTCCGTAAAATTTTGATAAAACTTTGAAGAAATATGGACGCAGTTTCACTAAATTTTCATTTTCGTACGCTTAGGGTTACACTTTTCGTTTTTTTTTTTTTTTTGAAAAAAGCTTAGAAAGCTACAGAAAAAATTACGCTCTCTTTGATTTTAAATGTAAGAACTAGTAAAGAGATTTGCTTTGATTTTAAATATAAAACTACAATCTTTTCATCCTTCAAGTAGTTTCAAATGCAAATAATTGAAGAAGTTCTTTTATGAAAACCAACACATATTTTTACAAATAGCTAATTTCATTAAAAAAATTTAATCTCTTTAAATTAATTATCCAGCTCCTTTATTTAAGATTAATGGAATTAATAAAGTTGGAGGTGCAAAGAATAAGTAGCTAGCCAATTTACGAGACTTTCATTTGCATAAACTTTTCATTAATCTTTGACTGTGTGAATAAGCTGATTAAATTAATGCTCAAATTGTGTTCCGAAAACTTGAGAAAATTTTGATGAAACTTGAAAGAACATTGGGCACATTTTCACAAAAATGTTCATTAGGACACACTTCTAAGTTCTATATAAATAGGAGATCAACTTACATAATTGAAGGCAAAGAGCAGCACAAGATTGTGTGAAGAAATATCTGGTGTTGTTAGAGGCAAAATGAGTTCTAAGAAGCAAAACAATGGCGGTAAAGATTTGGGTGACCATGCTGGGCATGGTGAAACCTATAAGAGCCCTTCTAAAGCTTCAGGCTCAGGCAAGGGCAACAAATCAGATGTTGTTGGAAATGCTGGTCATGGCAACACTTATCCCTCTTCTAAAACTTCAGAGTCAAAGAAGAGCAATAAACCAACTCTTGCAGAATTAGCCGGTCCTCATGATTCAAAGTGAATCCTTCGAGCCTATTCATATGCTAAGGTAATTTTATCATACTTCTTCACATAGTATTAAAATTCAACATGGATTGTTCGATCAAACCAGTGATCAAATTGGTAAATTAATCCCTAACCGGTTGGGTCAAGAATTTTGAAAGGGGTCGATCAGGTTCAATTTTTTTTCCCCACTTTGTTAAGCTCAAAATGATATCATTTTGAGTTGAAAAAAAATAACATTAAGTTCATATTTATGTTTTGGTAACTTTGTTTTGTTAGATTATATGTGACTTATATATAAATATTCTATTTACATGTGAATTAATATTTTTATTTATACATTATTCTTTTTATGATTGTACATGAATATTTTTTATATATTTTCATCATATTATATTATTTTGATTATGATTGAGTTGATCTCAATTCAGTGTATTACTAACTCTTAAATTACTGTCTCAAGTTGTTCAATGACATATCCGGCCTCTAGGACCTTCCTTCTTCACATTGAATTTCGTTAAGCTTATTGAATATAAAATGAGGATAATGAAAAAGAAAAATGGAAAACAAAAAAAAGGATAATCCACTCCCTGAACATGAAAACCTCAACTTCAATTAATTTTTCTCATTCTTTTATTTTAAATTTTCTCTTTATTAAATTTTTATAATTACATTTCTTCAATTTTTTTTAAAATCAAACTCATTAAAATTTTTTCTCTCATCGTTTTATCTTGGTTTCCTCAAACCAAACGGACTATTATCATTCAACAATAGTTAGAACAATGACCTTTTGGCAGCAACAGGTGTCGAGCCAAAATTCTTTTTTATTTTTTATAGTGTTGTGGGTATATGTAGATCAATACCTATTATTGGGAAAGTTATAAAAACTCCATAAAATAAAAAAGAAAAACATCACAATGACTTAATTGAAAATAAGGTAAAGTTATAAAAAACTTGCATATTAATTTTCTCTTAATTATAAACTTGTAATAATTACTTAACAAGTACAAATAGCACAATAAGATCGTGAAGAACAGAAACTTCTATATATGCTCTGTTGCTCATCATGAGTTGATAAGTATGGGTATAAGAATTAAAAAGGGATGGTTAATAAGGATTTTTTTTTTAAATTTTTATGATTATTTTATTTAATGTCTTTTTTTTTTAAATTTTCAAGCAGGTTGAAAGCTGGTGGGGGATTAATGCTGCAGGGAATATCAAATTCTATGAAGTCTTCTTCTTTTTTTTTTCTTGGGGTTTATTTTCAATGTTTCTTTCCCAATTAGAGTGATACAGATAATAAAATGCTTGTAAGTTATATTTTCTATGTTAATAAAGTAGTAGTTTGAAAAATATCATTGTTTATGCATAATTGCCATATTTTTTAAATGAAATAAAATTATTCGATGAAATTAATATGATATAAGTCTTTATTGGACGACAGTGCTTAAGATCTTTTACAATTATGAAATACAATTTTGAATATATTAGTAATAAATAAATGGTTAAAGGGCAAATTTGTCCTAAAATTTTCACTTACGAATGCTTGGTACCTAGAAGTTTTTTGGGATGCAAATTTTTCTGAAAGTTGAAAATTGTAGCAATTTGTCTCTCTACGGTTAAAAATGTTAACTGTCAATGTCATTTTTTTAACAGATAAAGTTAATTTTGTAATAGTATAGGGTACAATTGCCACAATTTTAAACTTTTGGAGGAAATTTGTACCCAAAAGACTTTTGGGTAGTGCCAAATGCTCTTAAGTAAAAACTTTCAAGACAAATTTACATTTTAAAAAATATTTTTTGTTATATTGATAATATATTTTGAATAGATATATTTTTTTGTCAAACAAAAAGCTTTATAATTAATTGAACGTTCTCCTAATAAGCCCTAACAATCTCATTTTCTGAAAATTTATCATGCTCCACTGGTGTTTGGAAATATCCCAAACACCCATTAACCAAAATCATTTTGAATGTAATAGAATGCCTTTTTTATTTTTTTATTATATTGACTATAAGAAAGCGGCAAAAAGGAAAGACCCCTTCTTTCTTGAAAATTAAATAAAACTGCAAACTCAAATTTCCTTATACTGCTTCAGTTTAAACTATTTTCAATTTTGGACCCAAATCTAGGTGTCATTATTTTTCTAAAATAACCACAACCAATTTTTTTGGGATAAGGTCTATTTTTATCCTGGAAGTGTTCAGTTAAGAACTATCAATATCTGAAAGTTTCATTTGGAGCAATGTCAGCCCTGAAAGTTTGCAAAACATAGCAATGACACTCTGATTTAACTGATCTAAACAGTCAAACATTAGTTGACCATTTATGTTGATGTGGCATCTCCATGTGGCGTACACGTCACTTTTTTTTGCCAACTTAGGGCCAACTCATACTTTTAAGGAGCAAAAAAAAAAAAAAAAAACTCCAGAAGCTCTCTGTCTACCATAACTTCCGTCCACTTCAACCTTCACCTCAATGCAAAACCTTGATCTTCCACAAAGTGTCACAACAAGATCATAGGTATCTCCGTCATCGACACCATAGCACCAACGGCATGACCATCGGCCAAACTGTCCTTACCCAAGACCACATTGACGAGCCTTGTTGACGCCAAATCCGATGGGCTGCGATTCCTTCCCTTCCCTTCAAACTCTTCCTTCCATTAAGAAGCATTTTTACCGTCCTTCTCCCTTGATAGGTCACTTTTATCCCTTTTTAGCTCTATTTTTGCAAATTCATGCTATATTAATTTATACTAGTCATTTCTTAAGCATAGCATCAACTAACCATACTTCAACTATAACTTACAAAGTAATGTGGTCATTGAGTCATTCTTCCACTTTTACTACTAATTTACGCAATACATGAAGAAAGGTTTAAAAGTCATATAAATAAAAAACATATAGTATTCTTCCTCAAGCTAAGGCCACTTTCTTGCCTTTCCTCTTGTACTTCCAGCTCCTAAGTGGGGGGAAATTTGAGCATAGAAAGGGGTGAGATTTTGGGGATATCTCAATAGCATGTAACCACAATAGTAATGCCAAACATGCAAAGTAAGTTATGCCATATTTCTAGCTATCAATATGCTTTCTTGCAAAATTCATACCATGGTAATGGAGGAAAACAACATGCCTTAAAATAACTTAACAATGCATATAGCCAAGATATAAATGTAAGAAGTTCAATACATTTCAAAATTACGAGCTCTATCACATCATGGCACCAAGACAAATGGCAAACATACAATACAAAGTTAACATTAAAGTTAGAAGTTCTAGCTACCTTCTTTTGAGTTTGTTTTGTTGCCTCTTAGCTTCTTCTCTTGATACTCCTCTAGCAACTGCCCAATGCATATTAATCAAGCAATAGGACATTCCGCATTATAACTCATACCACATCAAACACTTTCTAATCTCCCTTCACCCTTTTTTTGATTCTTTAGGGTTATTATTTCTTCTTTGTTTTAACAACTCTCTTAGGTTTTTCCTATATAATTTTTCATGTAGAATCTATATATAAATTTAGATTTATCAAAATCCAATTTTTTCTCTTATAATCAAGCTTGGCTGAGAGGTACTCTTGAAATTTAAAAATTTTATTTTCAATTTTAATGTTTCCAAACACATATTCTTCACATATCCCTGAACAATTAAGCTCCTAAACTCATCAGAAGTATCAAATTAACAAAAACCAAACCGTAGCTCAATAGACTAGGTCTGGCTAAATTGAAATTCTAGATTTCACAAGTTGAAATTCTTCCAAGAACAAAATTTAAACACTATGTTCCAACAATTCTCTATGTCACACCTCTCTTAATATCTATTATATGTCAATTAGAACTATTATAAGTCGTTTCGTAGCATTTCTGGATGAGAAATTTTAAATTTCAGGATTTCACTATTCATACTGTTCGTACACTGTTCATCTGAAAATGGGCCAATTTTGAAAATTCATAACTAATTCTAGAGAAATTTAAACGAGGTGGTTCCAATTTTCACACGAAGCTTGCTAAGAGTTCCATGGATAAAAAATAATAATTAATTCAATTCCATCCAGAATAATTCCAAGAAATTTGTCAAAGTGTACTATTCATTTGGTAAATTTTCAAATTTTCAGTATTTTTGCCCAACTTTGGAAGGACATAACTCTTAGCACACAACTCCAAATTTGATGAATTATCACTTGTTTTAAAGCTAAAAATGAGATCTGTTTGCTTGTAAAATTTCATGCTCAAAATCCAACAATTGCTTATTATTTTATGTGCCACAATTTTGGCACTTTTTAGATAATTTTTATCTCCTAATTACCATTTTCTTGATTTATTTCCCCTTTTTCCTTCAACCACAATCCTTCCACAATGCCTCAAGCATAGTTCCAACATTGGAACATGAAATACCAATATAAATTACATCAAAATGTCATCCATAACTTATCATAGAATCAACATAAAGTTTGGCATACTTGATACAAATTTCTAACATAACATAATATTCATAAAGCCATTTCATGCCAAGGCCAATTCTTTCCCTTGCTCCATGCTTGGTCCACTTCCTAATTAGGGCATAAAATAACATAGGAGGAATGAGATTTCAAAGAAATCTCAGTAGCATATGAATTATAATTATCATGTAAATCAATACAAGTTTAATCGTGAAATGTCATGCAATCCAAACCATTCCCAACTCATAGGAATTCATACCACGTATCATGCAAGGAGAGGAACATTATGTTATCCACATTGACATACCACAAAGCATTTGGCCAAAGCATAACCAATATCAATCAAGCAATCAAGGTCATCACAAAGTTCCTCCAATCCAAGCAACAACAATCACAACAAACAAGCAAGATCAATAATCAAATTATAATTCAAAGCTACTTTTGCAAAGCTTGTCCAATTAATTCCTCCAAGGAGCAATGCTTCTCCTTAATTCCTCCTCTCAATGCCTATTAAACCAAGCATAAACATAGGCCATATTAATCACAAGACAACTTAGTTCCAACATTTTAACATTACTTAACAATTTCCTCCCTTTTTCTTTGATTTTTAACAAATTGATTCCTTCTTTAGAATAAATCACCTCATGACTCAATCCTACACAATTTTTCATGAGGAATTCAATGGTGCAATCATATTTTTGAAAATCACATTCCTTCTCCATGAACCTGGTTTGGCTGAAGAGGGGTCCTTAATTTTCCAAAAATTCTATTTTTGATTCCAATGATTTTAAACACTTTCCAATAACATATCCCTACAAAAAAAAACATGTTTTAAAGCCATTGGAATCATCAAATCAAATAAAATCCAATTGGTTCTGCATGAACAGTGCTGAACAAAAATTCTCCCCTTAAACCCTAACTTTGATTTCATCCAAAAATCAATCCATACACCACTTAATCTTCCTTATTCCACTTGATTATTAAGGTTTCTATCCTTTCTTAAGCATCACACATCTCAACCGATTTTTTCAGAATTTTTCAGCATTTTTCCAGAATTTTTCCAAGCAAAAATCCCTGTTTAATCAATGTAAAACTTAGGGATATTGATGCTTGGATATACTTTAGTGTTTCCTTGAAGTAAGTTGGATAATTTCTTGCCTAAAACTCCTCAAGAATTTCGTGCAACAGGGCTGGATGAACAGTGACAGAGTTTCCCCTTATTTTCCCCAATTTTCCAACATTTTCTTTGTATTTTCAAGGGGTATTTGTAGACCAAAAATTCTGACATTCCCCCCCCTAATTAGCATGCTCAAATGACAGATAAGGAGGTGTGTTGGCAGCCATCAAGTGCCTCAAACCTTCAGATCTCACCATGTGGCATTTCTCTAGATTTTTCCACACAAATATCCTTTAATTTTGCATTTTATTTAATAAAAATGGTGGAATCTGAAAAGTGCACGAAATTGGGCCTTTAATGGGTCCATTGTGGGCCCCACAAATGGTTTGGCCTGACCCAAAAATATGGCTCACAAACCAAATCACTATCCCAAACCAATTTGAAACTTTATCGGTTACTATTCACTAGTAACATTCCATAATTTTTCCAGACCTCAAAAAATTCATTTCTCTCCATGATAACTCACCTTTTAATATAGGAACATGATCTGAAAATTTTCATAATTTTTCACCACCTCTAGGTATTTATTTTGAATTTTCTCTAATTAGGCCTTTATCGGTAGTTATGAAGAAAAATAAATTCTCTAAAATTAATTCCTGAGCTTCTAAGTCCTAAAATTTTTTTTATAAATTTAAATAAATATTTAGATGAATTTTTCATCAATCTTTCAAATTTATTGAGGCCTCTAACTCATTAAAATAATTATTTTTCGTTCATTTCCCCAATAATTTCCTAAAAAACCTCCGTTTACGGGAAATTCTGTAATAATTCATTTTCACTGAAATTTATATTTCGGCCTCAATCAAGTTTTCAAAACCTTTACTATACACTTTTTCTATTTTTCAGGGATTTTCCTAAAAATTTTTCATTTTGCCCTTCCTAGACCGATAATTACGAAAATGTCAGTCTGGATCTTTTTGGGGTTTCATATCAAAAGTTATTTCATCTTCCCGTCTAGTTTCTATATTGACCCTCATCCCAATTTTTTATCTTTTATTGCCAAATGCAAATTTTTGGGATGTGACACTCTATCCCCTAATCCATGTACAACCTTTAAATTATTCATATCTCATTATGAACCAAATTGGACAGCACCAAATCCTAAAGTTTCTGACCTTCAAATTCTTTCAAAGCCATATTTAAAACCATCAAATCATAGGACATTATAAACTAGAAGAAAATTCAAGCTCTTACCTTGGTTTAGCACTTGATTTGACCTAGGTTTTTCTTGAACTTCTCTTCCTTCTTTGGCTGACTTTCCTCTCCCTTTCTTACTCTCAACTTGAATGAAATTTTGGCCATCAAGGAGTGGAGGAGGTATTTATAATGCAAGCCAATTTTCCTTATGGTAATTTTCCACATTCACCATTAACTTTTACCCTAGAACACTTGTACACATCTTGCTTCTTCTTCCCTTAAGATCACTCCACCTTAGCCCTTTAGGTGTCCTCCTTATTTAATTCTCAAACCACCTCATAGGACACCTCATATGCCACCTATCACACATGTGAAAAAATAACCATTTTTTATTCAATAATTCCACTCCTTCAAACTTAACCTTCAACAATGTGTATTATTCCTTTCATATCCACTTCCCCTCATTTGGTGCCATTTTTTGCAGAATGAATTGGAAAAAACTTTGTCCCACTAAGAATAAGACTATCACATTGTATAATCTTGCTATCGGTTGAATTTTTCTTGGACTCTGTTAAATTCAGTGCTTTCAAAAATTCATTTCTTTGCCCCAATAGCTTTCTCTCAATGAGGAGAAGTTCTCCTAATTTTTTTCAGATTTAATATTGACATATAACTCTTTCAATTAAAATTTTCCCAAAATCAGCCTTTTATTGATATAATTTGGGTTTAAATATTTTAAAGCTAAAATAATTAACCTCTCTAGAGGGAAAAAATAATTTTAAAAATTATAATAACCTCTCAAATAATTTTTCTCATTTTTCATAAATTATTAAGGCCTCTACATACTTTAAATAATTCAATTTGACCCATTTTTTCCTCATTAGCCAAAATTTTCTGAAATTACAAAAAATCCAGAATAAAATATTTTCATGTTGTTTTCATCTTTCATGCCTCAAACACTATCTTAGACTTTTTATTCTATTTTTCATGAATTTTCAAAAATTTCAGGCATAATTTCCCCTTCTACCTTTTCTTAGCAGACAATTTTCAAAATGACAATCCAATCTCAGTCCGGGTTTCACTTTAAAAGTTGTTTCGCCTCTGTCTTTATTACACTGCGTGACCCTCCGTCTATTTTATATTCTTTATCTTCAGAGTTAAAATTTATAGGATATAACAAGCAAGAGGCCAATTTCGGTGTGGCGACGCTAGTTAATGAGGGACCTGGAGACAGGTTTCGGCAAATCTGGTAGGTAATGCTGTTGCTGGTTTTGAGAACGCTGATTTCAAGAATGACAGGGGGGGTTATGGTTGTAGTTTAAACTGTGGCTTGGAGGAAAATGTTTTGCTTCTGGAACAAAAACCTATGAATTTTCCTAACTTGGGGTTTTGATTTTTGAAGGCGATTAAAGGTAATCGAACTCAAAAAATTGCATTTTGGTTCAAATTGAACAATTATGAATTGTGTGTTGCACTTTAATTCCTCATGAATTTCTCTAACCTTAAATTCGAACGAGTAAGTTTACTTCAGTATGGTTCAAATGGTGGCTTCCTGGCAAGAAAGATGAGGATTAAGGTTTTCTGGATATGTTTTGATTTTGGTTTTCAGGTCCTTATTGGGAAAAGAGATGAGGTTCGATTGATTCTATGAAAGTTAATCGCAACTATTGTTTGGGTTTGATTGAAATTTGGATGATTTTGTTGTTTGATCCTCTCTCTTTCTTTGTTCCTTCTATGATTATTTGAAGCCCGACGATTCAGTGAGAGAGAAGGATGAAGAAGATATGGGATCGATTTCTTTTTTCTTTTAACTTTTTCCTTACTTATGAACTATGAGTTGGCAAAAAAGAGTGAAGTTTATGCCACATCAGCATAAACGGTCAACCACGTTGACCGTTTAGATCAGATAAATTAGGACAACATTGCTATGTTTTGTAAATTTTCAGGGCAACATTGCTCTAAATAAAACTTCAAGATATTGATAGCTCCTAGTTGAACACTTTTAGGGCAAAGATAGACCTTATCTCTTTGTTTTTTTTTTTTTTTAAACCAATAGATATTGGGTCTAGCGGAAAGGACTAGTCTTTTATAACGTGATATACAAAGGTTTGAATCATTACTGAGAAATATGCCCACAGTTAGTAGCTAACTACAAATTTCTTCCCCGTGCATTGCACGGATCAGCATATTTGATTATATTTAAAAGTTTAATAAATTGTATTATTTAAGATAGCTAAAACTTCTAATAGGAGTATATTTTTTTATTCATTTTAATAGCTAAGATAGCATTTCAATATATTCAAATCTCAATCAAGATGTTATTTAAATCTCATTAATTGAATATATTTAGATCTCATTATCTCATATCCGACCTATTTTTAAACGAATCAGGTATTACAAGTTTTCAAGAATATAATTGATGATTGATGATGATAGTACTTCAAATGGGATTACCTCTAATAAGAGGATGCCTTTGCATAACAAACAAAAAATTGTCTTCTTTTTTCAAAATGTAGTGCATGCATAAAATTTTTGTGAAAATTCGGTGTGAGCTAATGAATATTTTGTCTCAAATCATCTCCCAAAGTTTTATCCTGTTTTTTCCGAAAATTTTGAGACATGAAGCATTAAATTTTCGTTGTTGACTTTTACATGGTCAAATATTTATGAAATGTTCATGAAATGGGTCATATATTTTAATAACTTATTTTTTATTTGTATACATAAAATTCGTTACCCATAGAAAATATAAAAATCTAGGACACCATCCGTCGCATATTATCTATTACAAGAACAATTCGTACATGGATGAAGAAAATCACTTAATAACATCAGACTTTATAAAATCAATATATTATTTTCCTAAAATGTTTTTAGTCTTCTTTAAATAACAAAATTACTCCTAATTTAGTTTTTGTGAAATTTGAAATTAATAAGGGGGAAAACAGAAAATAAAAGGATTAATACATTTTTAGAATAAAAAATTAACAAGTATTATGAAATATAGAAAATAAAATGATTAATACAAGCCAGGCCACATGCTCTCAACAAGTTGGCTTGCCTATTTTCATCCTTAGTTTTTATTTCGTTTCCGCCATATATGGTGCGCTCTCATGTATTTTCTCGCAAATGTCTCACGAAATATCCTTTTCAGGTTAAAAGTTATGAGAATTTTCATAAGAAAGTATGTTGATAAGCCATGGGAAATTCTGTCACTAATGGATCCACCCAATAAAAATAGGAAAAATAAGGAAACAGTTTTTTATTAAAAATTTTATTGGTAAAAAGGACTTAATAAATTTTTGTGCACAGAAAATATTGAAACTATAAATTTTGTATGCACAGAAGAATACTAGTACTCTTATTTAGTCATCCTCATCAATAAAATTGTTAATAAGAATTTTTCCCCAGTTTTCTGATAAATATTCTTTTTCTTGCAGTTATTAATTTTTTTTTGACCTGATAGTTAATAAATAATTTGCTGCAAACACAGTTAAAGGTTTGCAAGCAAAAGTGTGGGCATACTTTTAAAACACATATTTTATGATTTAATATTTTAATTACGAAAACAAATATTAAGACAATCTTGTCATGCGCTCATGGAAATATACATATCATTCCATAATATAGTTCATAAACCTTTGACCATTTGGACAAGTAACCTTATAAAAGCCTGGATTTTGTTTGAGAACTTCTGCAAAATTTTGATAAAACTTTGAAGAAATGTGGACAGAATTTCGCAAAATTTTCATTTGCATACGCTATGGGTTGCACGTTTCGTTTTTGTTTTTTTAATGTAGAAGGCTAAGGAAAAAGTTATATTTCCTTGCTCTAAATGTAACAGCTAGTAAATATGTTTAAAGTAAAATATATTAACGATCTTTCTATTTTACTTAAATTACAAAAACTTTTCTTTTCTTAAAATTAATATATATATTACACAAACCTTGCTTATATGTTTCAAATTTTATTTCCCCATCTAACAGTTAGTTTACTGTTAAACTTGATTTTCAAACTTTTATTTGGACAAAAATATCCCTCCTTAACATAAACATTATTTAAATATTTATATCTAGGAGAACAAGGAATTTTTGATACAACAAAAAATAATTATAATACATATATTTTCAAAATTTTTAATATGTTATAAAATTTATTAATTTTGATTATATTATAGAATTATATAATTTTAATTCTTCATGATATTTTGAAACTTATTTATTTAGGTTTCATTTAAAAGGCTAGAAAATATTTTAAAACCTACAATTTAAAGTTTTTGAACAAAATTTTTTTTGCAAACATTTACAAGTTATTTGAGTGATTATATATTTATTTAAATAATTATTCAATTTTGCATTCAATTTTTTTATGTTTACATTAACTAATTATTTAATTTTCTATCCCAATATGATA
This sequence comes from Neltuma alba, assembly GCF_004799145.2. Taxonomy (NCBI): domain Eukaryota; kingdom Viridiplantae; phylum Streptophyta; class Magnoliopsida; order Fabales; family Fabaceae; genus Neltuma; species Neltuma alba. The sequence goes on from NW_021636218.1 coordinate 20,799, forward strand.
AAAACATTGAACAAATAACTATTTATAAAAATAAAGACAAAACTAAGGTAAAGAAAAATATCTTAAATTATTCAAAATAGTTTGAGTCAAAATTTAGGGATTCAGTATTATGAAGGGTAAATTAGTAAATCAAAAGTATTTCAACATAAATTTTAATTAAAAAATATTTTTTTAAGAATATTCTTAACAAAATTAATGGTCTAAACTTAAGTGTATGTTTTCAAAATAAATAAGAGGTTTATGTAATTATGACAAAATACAAGGGAAATGAAAGTATTTTACTCCTATATTTATTTTGATTTTAAATGTAACATCTTAATCTACTTTGTCTTATATATCTATAAATCAACACACAATTTTACAAATAACTAAGTCAATCAAATTTTAATCTCTTTAAATTAATTATCTAACTTCTACATTTAAATGGGAGGAATTAATAAATTTCAAGGTCTGGAAAATGCGTAGCAACCAATTTTCAAGACTTTCATTTGCATAAACTTTTCATTAGTAGCCTTATTACCATACCACAAACATAAAACGCACAACGTGAGAACAATTTAATTAATGAAATTTTTCCTTATTTTCTCGTATATGTTTTCTAAAAAATTTCTGGAAAACTTGTGAGAAGCCTTTTTACCTCATTTTCATCATCTATGCCACCTTCCTCTTGTATTTTCTCACAAATGTCTCATGAAATATCCTTTTTAGGTTAACAGTTATGACAATTTTCATAAGAAAATACTATCTCTGGTCCCAAATATAAAATTTTGTTGACTAATTTAGTAAAATTAAGAAACTTAAATAAATTATTTCGAAGTATTATATTTATTATTTTCCTTCAAACTAATTTGCCCGACTTATAAACTAACATATAATCTAATAAGATACATATATATTTTAGAGAGATTATGTACAATATGCTATAATTAAGTAATTTTTAAAAAATTTTAATATAATTAAATTAGTCAATTAGGTCTTATATTAAGTGTTGGATAGTATATTCATATGTCATGCCAAATTTTGTCTTTCTTATCAATAAAATTTTTAATAAGACTTTTTCCCCAATTTTCTGATAACTATTGTTTCCTTTGTGGTTGATAAATAATTTGCTGCAGACACAGTTAAGACAATCATAAATGTTTGCCAGCAAGAGCATGGGCACACCTTTGAAACACATATTTTATGATTTAATATTTTAATTATGAAAATAAATATTAAGACAATCGTGTCATGCGGTCATGGAAATATACATATCATTTCATAATATAGTTCATAAACCTTTGACCATTTGGACAAGTAAACTTATAAGAGCCTGGATTTTGTTTTGAGAATTTCTGCAAAATTTTGATAAAATTTTGAAGAAATATGGACACAATTTCACAAAATTTTCATTTGCATACATTTACGGGTTGCACGTTTCTTTTTCCCCCCACCCCCTTCCTTTCAATGTAGAATCCTACGAAAAAAATTATATTCCCTCTGGTTCTTTCGTTCTTTTTTCTTTTTTTTTTTCAATAAGCATACTCCTTGCAGTTATAAATGTAGGAGCTCGTAAAAATATTTATTAATCTTAAATGTAAGATCTTAATCTATTTTATTTTATATATCTATAAGCTTCTTTTCTCATACTATCCCTGCTGGTTATATAAATTAACATGATTTTTCGTCCATCAAGTAGCTTCCAATGCAAATAATTGAAGAAGTTCTTTTAAGAAAACCAACACTTATTTATACATATAGCTAATTTAGTTAAGATTTTTTTATCTTTTTAAATTAATTATCTAGCTCCTACATTTAAGATGAAAGGAATTAATAAAATTCAAGGTGTAAAGAATTAGTAGCTAGCCAATTTACAAGACTTTCATGTGCATAAACTTTTCATTAATCTTTGACTATGTTAATAAGCTGATTAAATTAATGTTCACATTGTGTTCCGAAAACTTGAGAAAATTTTGATGAAACTTGAAAGAACATTGGGCACATTTTCACAAAAATGTTCATTAGCACACACGTCTAAGTTCTATATAAACAGAAGACCAGCTTACATAACTGAAGGCAAAAAACACAAGAAGATTGTGTGAAGCAATATCTGGTGTTGTTAGAGGCAAAATGAGTTCTAAGAGGCAAAACAACAAAAACAAAGATATGGGTGACCATGCTGGGTATGGTGAAGCCTATGAGAGCTCTTCTAAAAGTTCAAGCTCAAGCAAGAGCAAGAAATCAGAAGCAGCAGAGCAGGCGGGTTATGGTGAAACCTATAAGAGCTCTTCTAAAGCTTCAAAGTCAGGAAAGAAGAGCAATAAATCAGCCGTCGGAGACTTGGCCGGTTATGGTGATGGTTAAAGGTGAATTGTTATAGCCTACTCATGTATCAGGTAATTTTATCATACTATCTCGAGTTAACATATCTGGTTTTCAGGACCTCCCTTCTCCATTTTGAATTTCCTTAGGCTTGTTGCATATCAAATGATAATAATGAACAAGAAAAATAGAAAAAAACAAAATACTCCTTCAGTTCTTAATATGCAACCTAATTTGATAGTTGATATTGGTCCTATATGTAAGATTTATTTCACATATTTATTAATTTTTTCCCTAAATTAATCATATCGATATTTTCTTAACAATAATCAAGTAGAAGAGAGAGAAAAGAATTAAGGAAGGTGATTACGGTGTTTTCGATAGAACATATCATATTAACTAATTTAACTAATATTCTTAATCTATTCAAATTAATTAATTAATAAAAACCTTCTTTCCGAGAAAATCATCATACCATGCATAATAAAAATATTTTTTTCTTACCTTTCCTCTTTTCTCAAATTCATTTCTCGGATAGGCATTTCGCAGCCTTAATAATATTAAGAACTTGATCCAATTTTCGGGTGAGTTTATACGCTCTATCTTGGTATGCACTTGGGAAAAAAAAAAAAAAAAGAATCTGTTTTACTACACAAAAAATGCAAGTACTGAAAATCAGAATGAACATTAAACTAGTCAAGACAAAGGGTCAATAATAAGTGGGTCAAACTGGAGTCAACCAAATAATTTAAAATTTTATCACACCATCCAAAACTAAACATCAATTCAATATCTTAAATCACTAATAAACTAATCAAATACTTATAATTTCTTTCCAACCTTCTTTACAATTCCTTTGACAAATTGAAATTTCAAGTTAGCAAAATATCAAACTATATATGATAACAAAATATTTCTTCCTATAATCATTCGATCACTAAGTAATACTCCTTCAGTTCTAAATATAAGACCCATTTTGTAGTGTAAATTACATTATATTTAGGACATGAGGGAGTAACTATCAATAGCTTAAAAAAAACAGTTTTTTCATCAAGATGGCTTTTTTTTTTTAAAAAAAAATGCAATGCTTTAAACCAATTAGGTTAACCGAGTTACTCCTGGGTTGGTCCGAGTTATCCCTGAGTCATGTTTTTTCAGCTAGGTGATTGGTTCACCAGTTTTCAGTTCAGCTATTATAACACTATTAAATATAGGAAAAATTAATTCATCAATCCATATAGTTAGATCTATATAAATAATCTGTAATATGATTGATTTTAATTCTATTTGGACCTACATGACAAAAATAATCCGGTTTTATATTGAGCGAGAGCTATGTGATTAGCTACTAAAATTATTTTTCTTACAAATTAATAAATTATAATTTTTATGCATTGTATCAATTATATTTTTTTATACACAATGAATATTATAATTAAACATTTTAATAAAATAGGAAAAATTAAATGGACAAAAATTATGGCTAAAACTATAAAAAGTTGCTGTCAAAAATTATTTTTTGTGGTGACTTATTAATTGCTGCTGAAAACTTTTAGCGATATATAGCCATTAGGACAATGACATTTCGGTAGCAATTGTTTCTAGCCGAAAGTCTTTTCTACTAGTATTATTTATAAGTGTATAGACTAACATATTATACGCGCACAAAATTATGAAGATCCAATAAAAAAGAAAATAATTACAATAAATTAATTAAAATCACATGAAGCTATAAAAACTTAGATTAAATTCTCTCAATTATAAACACGGAGTCATTACTCAACAAGAAGTATAAATAGCACAGTAAGATAGTTAAGAATTAAAAAGGGATCATTAATGTTGGCAAAGAAAACAAGGATCATTAATAAGGATTTTTTTTAATTGATGATTTAATTTATTTTTTTTTTTTTTGATGTTCAAGCAGGTTTAAAGTTGATGGGCGACTAATGCTTGGGGGAATATCAAATTCCATGAAGTCTTTTATTTTCTTTTTCCTTGTGACTTATTTTCATGTACTGTTTCTTTTCCAGTTTAGAGTGACAGATTACCGCTAATAAAACGCTCGTAAGTTATATTTTCTATGCTAATAAAAAAATAGTTCAAAAAATATTATATTGTCAATGCATAAATACCATATTTTTAAATGAAATAAAATTATTTGATGAAATTAATTTATGCTATGTTTTGGCGAAAACCACCAAGAGGTGGTATCCCGCCCTTTTTCTAAAACAAAAAACCCCTCCCACCGAACAAGTACCTCACTGGCAGCCACCTCGCTGATGGCCGATGGCTGGTGGCTAGTGCTCTGGCAGTTGGCAAGGGGATGCTGATAGCGGGTCTCCAGTAAAGGCTAGGGTTTTTTTTTTTTTTTTTTAAATGAATGGCATTTTTATCGTGTCACCACATTTTCAAAATAACAATTTAGGTTTTCTTTTTTCCGTGATTTTAAAATGTTTGCTTCCCAAATTGAAATTTCATATATTCAAGGTTTTTTATTTGTCATTTTTCTAATAAAAATAATTTTAATTTATTTTTATAATATACTTTAAATAGATTATCAAAATAAGTTAAAAATAATTTTTTTGTTACAAAATTTTTATGATAAACAATCTCATTTTTTTGTGACATAAGAAAAACAATCTTATTCCCCACAACTTTCTCCTGTTCATTTGGTATTTGAAAAACGAGAAAATCAATTAAAAAGAAAACTCTTTTACTTTTTCATAAGATAAAATTTACTCATATAATTACCTCATATAACATAAAATTATTTTAAATAAGTTAATCCACCAAGGTTGCAAGATCACTTCCAAAAGTTATTTTTACGCTTTATGGGATAAAGTTCCTTTCATATATTTGCCTCAGGTGTGAGACAAATTTGAGCGTAGAAATGGGTGAGATTTTGGGGATATCTCAGTAATATAGAACCATAATAATAGTACTAGACATGCAAAGTAGGTTATGCCATATTTCTCGCTATCAATATGCTTTCTTGCAAAAGTCATACCATGGAAATGGAGGAAAACAACATGATAACTGAACAATGTATATAGCCAAGGTATAAATGCAAGGAGTTCAATACATTTCAAAATCATGAATTTTATCCCATCATGACATCAAGACAAATAGCAAACATACAATGCAAAGTTAACATCAAAGTTAAAAGTTCTAGCAATAAGACATTCCACATTATAATTAATACCACATCAGACACTTTCTAATCTCCTTTAACCCTTTTTCTTGATTCTTTAGGGTCATTATTTCTCCTTTGTTTTACCAACTCTCTTGGACTTTTCCTATATATTTTCATGTAAAATTTATATATAAATTTAGATTTATCAAAATCCGATCCTTTCCCTTATAATCAAGCTTGGCTGAGAGGTACTCTTGGAATTCAAAAATTTCATTTTCAATTTTAGTGTTTTCAAATCTATATTCTTCACATATCCTTGCATAATTTTATCTTCTAAACTTATTGGAAGCATCAAATTAACAAAAACCAAACCGTAGCTTAAGAGACTAGGTCTGGCCGAATTGAAATCCTAGATTTCGCAAGTTGAAATTATTTGAAGAACAAAGCTTAAACATTAGTTTTCAACCATTCTCTATCCCCTAATCTATGTACAACTTTTAAATTATTCATATCTCATTATGAACCAAATTGGACAACACGAAATCCTAAGGTTTCTAACCTTTAACTTCCATCAAAGCCATATTTAAAACCATCAAATCATATGACATCATAAACTAGAAAAAAATTCAAGTTCTTATCTTGGTTTAACACTTGATTTGACCTACATTTTGCTTGAACTTCTCGTCCTTCTTTAGCCAACTTTCATCTCCCTTTCGTACTCTCAACTTAAACGAAATTTTGGCCATGAAGGAGGGGATGTGGTATTTATGATACAAGCCAATTTACTTTATGGTAATCTTCCACATTCACCATTAACTTTTACCCTAAAACAATTGTACGCATCTTGCTTCTTCTTCCCTTAAGATCACTCCACCTTAGCCCTTTAGATGTCCTCCTCATTCAATTCCCAAGCCACCTCACAGGACACCTCATATCCCACCTATCACACATGTAGAAAAATAACTATTTTTAATTCAATAATTCTATTCTTCCAAACTTAACCTTCAACATTGTGTATTATTCTATTCATATCCACTCCCCCCTCATTTGGTACCATTTTATGCAGAAAGAATTGGAAAAAACTTTGTCCCGCTAAGCATAAGAATATCGTATTTTATAATCTCGTTATTGGTTGAATTTTTCCTGAACTCTGTTAAATTCAGTGATTTCAAAAATTTATTTCTTTGCCCAGTAGCTTTCTTTCAATATGGAGAGGTTCTCCTAATTTTTTCATATTTAATATTGACCTGTAACTCTTTCAATTAAATTTTTCTCAAAATCAGCCTTTTATTGGTATAATTTGGATTTAAATATTTTAAAGCTAACCTCCACATCTCTAGAGGCCAAAAATAATTTTAAAATTATAATAACCTCTCAAATAATTTTTCTCATTTTTTCATAAATTATTAAGACCTTTACATATTTTAAATAATTTAATTTGACTAATATTTTTCCTAATTATCCAAAATTCCCTGAAATTACAAAAAATTCGGGAATAAAATATTTTCACGCTGTTTTCATCTTTCATGCCTCAAACACCATCTTAGACTCTTTTTTTTTTTACCAACAGATGTTAGGTCTGACGTGAGAGACTAGTCTTTTATATCGTGACGTCCAAAGGTTTGAATGCTTACTGAGAAATGTGCCCATATTTAGTAGCTCATGGTACTTCAAATAGAATTACCTCTTATAAAAGGATGTCTTTGCATAGCAAACAAAAAATTGTCTTCTATTTTCAAAACGTAGGGCGCGCATAAAATTTTTGTGAAATTTCGGTGTGAGCTGATGAATATTTTATCTCAAATCATCCCCCAAAGTTTTATCTTGTTTTTTTGGAAAATTTTGAGACATGAAGCCTTAAATTTTCGTTGTTGACTTTTACATGGTCAAATATTTATGAAATGTTCATGAAATGGGTCATATATTTTAATAACTTATTTTTTATTTTTATGCATAAAATTTGTTACCCATAGAAAATATAAAAATCTAGGACAACATCGGTCGCATATTATTTATCACAAGAGCAATTCGTACATGGATGAAGAAAATCACTTAACATCAGACTTTATAAAATCAATATATTACTCGTAGTTTCCTAAAATGTTTTTAGTCTCCTTTAAATGAAAAAATTACTCCTAATTTAATTTTTCTGAAATTTGAAATTAATAAGGAGGAAAACAGAAAATAAAGGATTAATACATTTTAGAACAAAAAATTAACAAGTATTATGAAATATAGAAATTAAAATGATTAATACAAGCCAGGTCACGTGCTCTTGACAAGTTGCCTTGCCTATTTTCATCCGCAGTTTTTACTCATTTCCGCCATATATGTTACGTTCCTCATGTATTTTCTCGCAAATGTCTCACAAAATATCCTTTGTAGCTTAAAAGTTATGGGAAATTTCTGTTACTAATGGATCCACGCAATAAAAATAGGAAAAATAAGGAAACAGTTTTTTATTAAAAATTTTATTGGTAATAAGGAGTTAATAAATTTTTGTGCACAGAAAATATTGAAACTATAAACTTTGTATGCACAGAAGAATACTAGTACTCTAATTTAGTCATCCTCATCAATAAAATTGTTAATACGACATTTTTTTTTCCAGTTTTCTGATAAATATTCTTTTTCTTGCAGTTGATAAATATTCTTTTTCTTGCGGTTAATAAATTTTTTTTTTTTGACCTGGTAGTTAATAAATAATTTGCTGCAAACACAGTTAAACGTTTGCAAGCAAGAATGTGGGCATACTTTTAAAACACATATTTTATGATTTAATATTTTAATTACGAAAATAAATATTAAGACAATCGTGTCATGCGCTCATGGAAATATACAAGATCATTCCATAATATAGTTCTTGAACCTTTGACCATTTGGACAAGTAAACTTATAAAAGCCTGGATTTTGTTTGAGAACTTCTGCAAAATTTTGATAACACTTTGAAGAAATGTGGGCAGAATTTCACAAAGTTTTCATTTGCATACACTATGGATTGCACGTTTCGTTTTTACTTTTTTAACGTCGAAGGGTAAGGAAAAAGTTATATTTCTTCCGTTCTAAATGTAGGAGCTAGTAAATATATTTAGAGTAAAATACATTGACCATCTATCTATTTTATTTAAATTACAAAATTTTATCCCTTGAAATTAAAATATATATTACACAAACCTTACTTATATATTTGAAATTCTATTTCTACCTATCTAACAGTTAATTGACCGTTAAACTTGATTTTCAAACTTTTATTTGGACAAAAATATCCCTCCTTAACATAAACATTATTTAAATATTTATATCTAGAAGAAAAAGGAATTTTGATACAACAAAAAATAATTATAATACATGTATTTTCAAAATTTTTAATATGTTATAAAATTTATTAATTTTGATTATATTATAGAATTATATAATTTTAATTCTTCATGATATTTTGAAACTTATTTATTTAGGTTTCTTTTAAAAGCCTAAAAAATATTTTTTAATGAATATTTTTATCGTATAATATAAATTATGTGAGTTTGGGACATTATATAAATACTTTAAACTTATAATTTAAAGTTTTTTTTAAAAAAATTTTTTGGCAAACATTTACAACTTATTTGAGTGATTATATATTTATTTAAATAATTATTCAATTTTGCATTCAATTTTTATATGTTTACATTAACTAACTATTTGATTTTCTATCCCAATATGATAAAAACATTAAACAAATAACTATTTATAAAAATAAAAAATAAAACTAAGGTAAAGGAAAATATCTTAAATTATTCAAAATAGTTTGAGCCAAAATTTAGGGATTCAGTATTATGAAAGGTAAATTAGTAAATAAAAGTATTTCAATATAAATTTTGATAAAAAAATATTTTTTAAAAATATTCTTAACAAAATTAACGGTCTAAACTTAAGTATATGTTTTCAAAATAAAAAGAGGTTAAAGTATTTCACTCCTATATTTATTTTGATTTTAAATATAACATCTTAATCTACTTTGTCTTATATATCTATAATTTTTTTTTTAAAATTATCCTTACAGATTGTAAAAATAAAAGAGATTTTTCATCAATCAAGTAGTTTCCAAATAATTGAAGAAGATTTTTTAGGAAAATCAACACTCAATTTTACAAATAACTAAGTCAATCAAATTTTTAATCTCTCTAAATTCATTATCTAACTTCTACATTTAAATGGGAGGAATTAATAAATTTCAAGGTCTTGAAAATGCGCAGCCAACCAATTTACAAGACTTTCATTTCCATAAACTTTTAATTATTAGCCTTATTACCATGCCACAAATATAAAACGCACACCCTGAGAACAATTTAATTAACGAGATTTTTCCTTATTTTCTCGTATATATTTTCTGAAGAATTCCTGGAAAATTTGTGAGAACCCTTTTTACCTCATTCCCATCATCTACGCCACCTTCCTCGTGTATTTTCTCACAAACGTCTCATGAAATATCCTTTTTAGGTTAACAGTTATGACAATTTTCATAAGAAAATACTATCTCTGGTCCCAAATATAAAATTTTGTTGATTAATGTAGTAAAATTAAGAAGGTTAAATAAAATACTTCAAAGTATTATATTTATTGTTTTTCCCCAAACTAATTTAACCTGATTTATAAACTAATATATAATCTAATGCGACAAATATATATTTTAGAGAGATCATGTACCATATGCTATAGTTAAATAATTTTTTAAAATTTTTTTGATATTATCAAATTAGTCAACTATATCTTATATTAAGCCTTTGATAGTATATTGATATGTCATGTGAAATTCTGTCACTAATGGATCCATGCAATAACAATAGGAAAAATAAGGGCAACAGTTTCTCATTGAAACTTCTTATATCAAAGAAGGACTTGATAAATTTAGTACTCTTATTTTGTCTTTTTTATCAATAAAATTTTTAACAAGACATTTTCCCCAATTTTCTGATAACTATTGTTTTCTTGTAGTTGATAAATAATTTGCTGCAGACACAGTTGAGACAATCATAAACGATTGCAAGCAAGGGTGTGGGCACACTTTTAAAGCACATATTTTATGATTTGATATTTTAATTATGAAAATAAATATGAAGACAATCGTGTCATGCGGTCATGGAAATATACATATCATTTCATAATATAGTTCATAAACCTTTGACCATTTGGACAAGTAAACTTATAAAAGCCTGGATTTTGTTTGAGAATTTCTGCAAAATTTTGATAAAATTTTGAAGAAATATGAACACAATTTCACAAGATTTTCATTTGCATACATTTATGGATTGCACATTTCTTCCCTCCCCCCCCCCCCCCGAAAATGTAGAAGCCTACGAAAAAAATTATAGTCCTTATGGTTCTCTTTTTTTCATAAGCATAGTCCCTGCAGTTATAAATGTAGGAGCTAGTAAAAAATATTTATTAATTTTAAATGTAAGATCTCAATCTACTTTGTCTTATATGTCTATAAGCTTCTTCTCATACTATCCCTGCTGATGATATAAATTAAGGGGATTTTTCATCAATCAATTAGTTTTCAATACAAATAATTGAAGAAGGTCTTTTAGAGAAACCAACACACAATTTTGCAAATAACTAAGTTAATCAGATTTTTACCCTCTTCAAACTAATTATCTAACTTCTACATTTAAATAAGAGGAATGAATAAATTTGAAGGTCTTGAAAATACGTAGCGAACCAATTTACAAGACTTTCATTTGCACAGACTTTTCATTAATCTTTGACTATGTGAATAAGCTGATTAAATTAATGCTGAAATTGTGTTGTGAAAACTTGAGAAAATTTTGATGAAACTTGAAAGGACATTGGGCACATTTTCACAAAAATGTTCATTAGCACACACTTGTAAGTTCTTTATAAACAGAAGACCAGCTTACATAACTGAAGGCAGAAAACACAAGAAGATTGTGTGGAGAAATATCTGGTGTTGTTAGAGGCAAAATGAGTTCTAAGCGGCAGAACAACAAAAACAAAGGTATCGCTGAGCATGCTGGGCATGGTGAAACCTATGAGAGCGATTCTAAAGGTTCAAGCTCAAGCAAGAGCAAGAAATCAGATAATCTTGGAGAGCTTGCTGGTCATGGCGAAACTTATCCCTCTTCTTCTAAAACTTCAAAGTCAGGAAAGAAGAGCAATAAAGGTGATGTTTAAAGGTGAATTGTTATAGCCTATTCATATGTCAGGTAATTTTATCATACTATCTCGAGTTAACATGTCTGGTTTTTAGCTCCTCCCGTATTCATTTTGAATTTCCTCAAGCTTGTTGCATATAAAATGATAATAATGAACATGAAATAGAAAAATCAAAATACTCCTTTGGTCCTTGATATATCACCTAATTTGAGAGTTGATGTTGATCCTATATGTAAGAACTATTTCACATTTTTTCCCTAAATGAATCCTATTGATATTCTTTCAACAATAATCAAGTAGGAGAAAGAGGGGAGAATTAAAGAAGATGATTAGGAATAAATCATATTAACTAATTTAACTAATATCCTTAATCTATTTAAATTAGGTAATTAAGTCTTACATTAAGGATCAGAAGAGTAAGAAAAGTTCTCTCTCCCATAAATATGAAAACCTCCTCTCCAAGCAAATCATCATACCATCCATGATAATTTTTTTTTCCTTACCTTTTCTCTTTCCCAAATTCATTTCTCGGATAGGCCTTTCGCTGCCTTAATATTAAGAACTTGATCCAATTTTCGGGTGAGTTTATGAGCTCTATCTTAGTATGCACTTAGAAAAGAAAAGAATCTTTTTTACTACACCAAAAATCTACATAATTAAGTAACGTGTATTAATCAAGTACTGAAAGTGAGAATGAATATTGAACCAGTCAAGACAAAAGAGTCAATAATAAGTGAGTCAAACCGGAGTCAACTATGGGTCAAACCGATGAAAAATAATAAATAAAAAATAATTTAAGTCAACTTAATATCTTAAATAACTAATAAACTAATCACATACTTATAATTTCTCTCCAACCTTCTTTACAATTCCTTTGACAAATTGAAATTATAATATCATACTACCAAAAAAAGCAAAATATCAAACTAGATATATGATAAAAAAATATTTTTCCTTATAATCATTCGATCACTAAGTAATAACTATCAATAGCTTGAAAAATGTTCTTTCATGAAAATAGCTTTTTTTTCTTTAAAAAAAATGCAACTGGATTGACTCGTCAAACCTATTGGGTTAACTGAGTTACTCTTGGGTTGGTCAGAGTTATTTCTGAGTCAAATTTTTTCAGCTAGGTGACTGATTCACCGGTTTTCAGTTTAACTATTACAACACTATTGAATATAGAAACAATTAATTCATCAATCCTTATATAGTTATATCTATATAAATAATCTGTAATATGATTGATTTTAATTTTATTTAGATCTATATGACAAAACTAATCCAGTTTTATATTGAGTGAGAGCTATGTGATTAGCTAATAACATTATTTTTCTTACAAATTAATAAATTATAATTTTTATACATTGTATCAATTATTTTTTTATACAGAATGAATATTATAATTAAATATTTTAATAAAATAAGAAAAATTAAATGGGCAAAAGTTATGGGTAAAACTATGAAAAGTCGCTGTCAAAAAATTATTTTTTGTGGTGACTTGATTAATTGCTGCTGAAAACTTTTAGCAACAGCTATTAGGACCAACATATCACACACACACACACGAAATTATGAAGATCCAATAAAAAAGGAAATAATTACAGTAAATTAATTAAAAATCAGGTGAAGCTATGAAAACTTACATTAAATTCTCTCAATTATAAACGTGGAGTCATTACTCAACAAGAAGTATAAATAGCACAATAAGATATTTAAGAATTAAAAAGGCATCATTAATGTTGGCCCAAAAAAACAAGGATCATTAATAAGGAATTTTTTTTCCTTTTTTCATGATTTTATTTAATTTCTTTTTCTTTTTTTTTAATGTCCAAGCAGGCTTAAAGTTGGTGGGGGACTAATGCTGGGAGGAATATCCATGAAGTCTCTTATTTTCTTTTTCCTTGTGGTTTATTTTCATGTACTGTTTCTTTTCCAATTAGATTGTCAGATTACCGCTAATAAAATGCTTGTAAGTTATGTTTTCTATGTTAATAAAATAATAGTTTGAAAAATATTTTATTGTTTATGGTTAAATGCCATACTTTTAAAATGAAATAAAATTATTTGGCGAAATTAATTTACGCTATGTTTTGGCGAAGACCACCAAAATGTGATATCCCACCCTCTTTTTGTTTTTGTTTTTTTTTTTTTTTAAAAAAAGCCTCCCACCAAAAACAGTACCCTCACCGGCAGCCACCTTATCGATGGCTAGTGGCCAGTTCTCTGGCAGCCAGCAAGGGGATGCCGGTAGCAGGACTCTGGTAAGGAGTTGGGTTTTTTTTTTTTTTTTTTTATAATAAATGGTATTTTTATCATTTCACCACCTTTTTAAAATGACAATTTAGGTTTTTCTCCTATTCTGTCATTTTAAAATGTTTGCTTCCCAAATTAAAATTTCATATATTCAAAATTTTTTATGTGTCATTTTCCTAATAAAAAATAATTTTAATTTATTTTTGATAATATATTTAAAAAGATTACCAAAATAAGTTAAATCTTTTTAATGGTGTAATTTCATCCATGATTTTTCTCGTGCAATTTCACCCCTGATTTCTTAGTGCAATTTTACAAAGATGAGGAACTAAAATTGCACCAAAAAAAAAAAGATTATTGGTAAAATTACACCACTAAAAAAATCAGCAGTAAAATTGCATATAAGAAATAAGATCATGAAAAAATCGCACCTTTAGCCATAAAAAATTACAAGTATTATGAAATATAAAAAGCAATATTTTTGTATAATAGATATTATGAAATAGAGGGAGTGCATGAGTTTTACTTCTTAAAAAAATATTGGTAAAAGCGCATTTTTCCCCTTTATTTTCAGCCGGTAACGTTTTGTTTTGGTATCTTAATTTTATAAAATGACTCTTAGTCAATGTTTTTGCCAGAAGATAAAGATTTTAAATATTGATAAAATTTTACTCAATTAGTTTTATTAACAAAAAGTGCTGACACATAAACTTTAAAAATATTGTTAAAATATTATTAAATGTTAACATAATAAGTTTAATTTTTCAAAAAAATAATTATTGGTGAAAAAGATTACTTGAGAATAACAGCGTTAGGAACTGAGAATTGAAAGGGAGTTTTATAAAATTAAGGGATCCAAAGTACGCTTTTCCTACTGTATAGAGAGAGAGAAGAGTTGAAGGCGAAAAAGTCAAAGGTTTAGGAATTAACTTGTGTATTTCTTTAACTTGTAGTAATACGTAACACTTCATGGCTCAAATCATTTCATCAATCTTGACCATGCCACATTCAACTTTACGTCGAAATTTTCAGATATGAAAGATTATATCCTTCTATGCTTTATCAAAACATGTTAAGCATGTACTTATATAAGTATTTTCAAAAGTTCTGAAATATATAAGACTACCAATAGTACTTGATATAAGAGTTAGTTGGAGATTCAATTTGATCTTAAATATAAGAATTTAATCTATTTTATTTTTCATATTTATCTATTTTGCTTCTAAGTAATCTTTATGGTTTTTACAAGAATTGTCTCAATGCACACTATTAATAACGATATTTTAAAAAATATAACACTCATTTATTACAAATAATTAATTTATTTAATTTTTTAATATTTATAAATTAATTATTTAGTTTCTGTATTGAGAACAGGAGGTAGTTCCATATTTTTGGGTCAAACCAAAACTATAATCTGGCCATACATAAGTTCAAGGAAGCGACCCTTTTAATTTCATAAGATGTTTAGTAGTACAAGTAATAGAAATATTCACCACTTGTCAAAGATCTTTGACTATGGGGGTGTTTGGATAACCTCAAACCATGGTTTGGAGAATAGTTTCTGGAGAATAGATTCTGGAGAGAATAGATTTTGAAAGAATAGATTTTCTGAAAAAGTGATTCTAGTAAAGTGAGAGTGTTTGGATAATTAATATCAGAAGTGCTTTTTGGTATGTAGAAATTACTAAAAAAGACATAAGTTTAAATGATAATTACATATAAGATATATTTCATAATATATGTTTATTTTAAGTAATAAATTTATTAATAATATATATTTTGGCAACATAATAAATAAGGTATAAATAATATAAATAATAAAAAATTAGTGTGTGTATATATTAATCCTATAAATAAATATGTTTTTAGGAAAATGATTTATTTTGCCAAAGAAATATAGTGTGTATATATATATTAATCCTATAAAAAATTAGTGTGTATATATATATTAATCCTATAAAAAATTAGCGTGTAATCGTGTATATATATTAATCCCAATACGGCGGCGTTTTCCACAAAAAAAGCGATGGGAGAACGTATTTTCTTATCTAAGCTTCTTCCCTGCGCATTTGCTCCCCCCATCGTAGATGGTTCAGCCACGCCCGGTGCCTTCCCTTGTCGACTCGGAACGAATGGGAAGAAGTGAACCCCGACGCCGCTCGCCAAGTTCTTCAAGTCCACGACAACATCTTCTCCAACCGACCCGCCACCATAGCCATCAGCTACCTCACCTACGACCGCGCCGACATGGCCTTCGCTCACTACAGCCCCTTCTGGCGCCAGATGCGCAAGCTCTGCGTCATGAAGCTCTTCAGCCACAAGCGGGGGGAATTGTGGCAGTCGGTGCGAGACGAGATGGACGCGGTGGTGCGCACCGTGGCCAGCAACACCGGCAAGCCGGTGAATATCGGTGAGCTGAACGGATCTTCTATGAGGGCGACGGAGATGAATGGGAGAGAAGAGGCGTTCCGGGTTGAATGGCCAAACCGTGAGAGCTGAACGGACCTCTGCGTGCTTGTTCCCAAACCGTGAGCTAATGTACCGTTGGAGCCAATAATTCTCCCTCAGAAGCTACTCCCGCGAGCTTATCCCAAACCAAGGTTTTGGTGGCCAAAACCAAGGTTTTGCCACAAACCTTGGTTTTAAACAAAAAGGGGGTGTTTGGCAAATTTTTTGCCAAACCATGGTTTGGGAAACCCATTAATAAACTGCAATTTTTTTTATTGTAGTGCTAAATAACCTAACAAGTAAAATAAAAATAATTTTGTAAATAAGTATATCTCTTGTACTGCCACTTTAAAATTCGTCAAAAAAACATAGAAACTGTTGAATAAAAATTATAAAGTTATGTGGATATTATGAAATATAATTTTATACAGTCTAGAATCTTTTTAAGCAGCAGGAATATATATTCTCATGGATAAAATTTGAATCAGTAGGATTTGAATCTGAGCCAAACCCATCATTTAGATACATAAAATTTTATGAATTTAGATCCGATCCAAAATTCAAGCAAATTCTTTTAATTACAATCCTTTTTGAATTTTGAATGCGTAAGTCCTAATCATTTGAAATCTCAAGCATCTTCCTTTATTACTACTCAAACAGGTGATCAAGTCGCGCGAGTAGGAAACTCATTCTTATTGGTGTGAATTTTTTTCATACTACCCAACTAAAAAAAATTAAATACATAAATTTTAAATCTAAAATCCAAATTAATTCATCCAAACACCTCCTGAGAAAATTTGCACATATGAGATTCGTTCTTCTTCTTCTTTTTTCTCCTTTTGAATTTTTTCTCCGCGTGAAACATAGGAAAAATCCCAAGCGATGCCTTTCGTAACTTTCTCATGCATTTTTCTCACAGATTTCTCAGAAACTATTATCATAATAGAAGTTTAGAGAGAAATTCCATGGGGAAATTCTCTCCTGTACGAATCATAGACAAAAATGAACTAAACAACGTTAGTAAATAATGAGTTCATACCATTTTCAGTCCATAAAATTTGATTTAATTTTTAATTTAATTCATGAAATTTGAAACGGGGGACCTTATTTGAGGGACCAAAAATGTTTAGGTGAATTAAGATGATGTCAAATTTCAGGAACTAAAATTACTTATTTGAGATTTTATTAATCAAAACTATAAATTAAATTTCAGATAGTAAAAATGATATTAATTCTGAGTAAAACTCAATGAAAGCATTCTAATTCTCTTGCTCGGTTATATTGCGTAGTTGATCGTATCCTGTTTCTGTATGCTAGATTGTATTAAATAGGGCCCCTAATAATATTATGTGTTTCCGATGAATGTACTTTATTGGATTATTAGATTAAAAAAAAAAACAGAGAGATTGAGAGGAAAAATTGGGTTATGTGGAGATAAATGAAATGTGCAAGTTATGAAAACATACAAGTCATTTCATTAACTTTTTGACCTTATGAACAAGCAAACTTAATAAGTAAACCTGAATCTTGTTTTCGTAACTCTTAAAAACTTTGAAGAAATTTGGAAATATTTTCGCAAAACTTTCATTTGCCCATACGCTTCTGAGTTGCACATTGTCACACAGTTTTGATCTGCACACACTTTCCATGAAGCTTAATTAATTTGACCAAGTGTACAAGCAAACTCATCAAGTCTGAATTATGTTTGATGATACTAATGAGAAATTTGCACACATTTTCACAAAAATGTTGGGCTCTTTCCTTATATATACACTTCTAATTACATTCATCATCATAAATAGAACACAAGCTTTCGTAATTGAAGGCAAATAACGAAATAAGATTGTGAAGAGACAAGCATCTGTAAATCCCGAAAGAAGCTGTATGAGTTACAAGCAAAGCAGGAAAGATATAGCACTTGGGTATGCTACTTCATATCCTGGGAGTTCATCTTCTAAAGCTCCAAGCACAGAGAAGATTAATAAATCATCCATTGGAGACTATATTGGTTATGGTTGGATTTATTCAGAGTCTTCTTCTTCTGATACTTCAAACTCAAAAAGCAATAAATCAGTTATTGGAGATAGTCTTGGATACGGCTCCACCTATAGCAGTAAATAGTGAATAGTCCCTAACCATTGATTCAAATACCAGGTAAATTCATTTATTTGATCTTTTTAGGGGATCACAGCCCTGTAATCTTTCATTCCAATTAGAAGAGGTCAGTGTTGATTCTTTATGCTTATCAAGTAGTTTCAAAGTGTTATGGCATCATATGTATGCCTTATATTGCCATCATTTCTTGTGAATAAAACAAAATCATCAAATTTCTCATTTATTTTTTCTTTACTTTCTTGAGAAATAAAGCTTCTGTCTCAACCCTAAAAATGTAATTCGCATTGCTTTTTTCTTCCACAAACTGAAACAGAATGAACACCACAAATTAATCAATTATTTATTTAACAGCTGGTATATACTGATCAACACAATCAAATGGGGTTGCCAAACTTTTTCTTATCTATGAATAGATACACAACAACATCATATATACAATACCAGTATTTTCAAGTGAGATCATTTTCATCTAATGATTCCTCTTCTTCCTCTTTAGCTGCATCAGCCTTCATTGCGCTCACATCACCTGTTGGCAGTTTCCTTGCAAGCCTGATAATCTGCACACATTTTACTCATATCATCACTAAACATTGAAAAACAGTGATAATCAAAGTTTTTGATTAATGACCATGCAAATATAAACATTTTGCGGAGTAGTTTATGCTCTTATCATCCTGCAATGAGGACTCTAACTGTCTTTCTAAGTTCAAAAAGTAATCATATAAGAACTCTCTTAAACAACCTTCAACAATACATACAACAATCTGACAATCCAATAAGGATCTTAAAATACGGGAAAATTCTTATCCAAAAATAATTAAGTAAAAAAACACTGGAAAACCAGCTTGCAATGAGTGGTAATTTTTGAGACATGATGTGGAGTCTTCTGCTGATCATTGGCAAGTTATGAGTGTTCAATCGCTATTTTATCCCGGGCGCAAGTTCGACAGCATTGCAACAACAGTTTACAGATTATGCATTGCATCCTTTCGACTCTAGATTGAAACAAACTAAAGACAAAATCTATGTTGAAGATAAATAGCAAAGTCTTAGATTTGAATGTTTTCCATGATCATTTCTACTCAAACTTGAGCAGTTAAGAAAAGGCCCATAACTGAATGTATTAGTAACTCTAGCTAACTCAGATGAAAGCTTTTTGGGCATAAAGTAGTAGCAAAGACAACCTCAGAAGCAAAGAGGTAGCTAACGTGAGGAAATCGATGTATATGAACTCGGACGTTTACCACATGGTCAAGATTTGAAACAGTGCTGGAATTAGCAACCCGCTTGATTTCTTCAACGTCTCCTTCCCTGTAAGCAGCAAGAAGCTTGGTAGCACAGCGATTTTGGTCACTTTTGACGAAGGCATCAATCCTAGAGACATCAAATCACGTCACTATAATTATCAGCTCTATAATGCATAAGCACAACATTACAAAATTACTCCAAATTTCTGTCTATAAAGAAGGAAAAGAAGTAAATTTCATGCATAGGATTGATGCCATCATGCTCCATGAGCAAAGAGACAATTGGAGTGGGAAGACAATGAAGCAAACCAAATAATCGTAGACAAAAAATCTTTCTCAATAAGCTACTACAAGTGTCAAAAGACTCATCACATATATAAAACGTTCGGAACGCATTTGCCGGGGAGTTTAGAAGATTATGCAAGGAAGGCCATTATATTCATCCCCTCTCCCTCCCTCCTTTCATCTCTCTAGATAAAACCATACATGCTAACAAAAGCATTTGAGTCTGTGAGAGAGAATACAATAAAAATACGACCTAATTTCCAACAATTGGGGCTAATATTTTTATATATAGCTGCTCCGTGTATACATAGAAAATGAGTTTTCTCAATTTAGAAGATTATGCAAGGAAGGCCATTATATTCATCCCCTCTCCCTCCCTCCTTTCATCTCTCTAGATAAAACCATACATGCTAACAAAAGCATTTGAGTCTGAGAGAGAATACAATAAAATTACGACCTAATTTCCAACAATTGGGGCTAATATTTTTATATATAGCTGCTCCGTGTATACATAGAAAATGAGTTTTCTCAATTTATTTATTGCAACTAACCAAGAACTATTTCAGGGTTCAGTAGGAGCAAGCCAGAAAATTTGGGTAAACTACCTCATTCACCACCAATGATAAAAGGTCGCCATGGAAGAAAACAGAAGGAAAACTGATAGAGACCAAGATAAAACCAGTAGACAAGTAATGCTGAAACTGATATTAATCACACAAAAGGTTGGGTTCAATACAATATATAACTGGCACAGCTCACACAGGAAACAACAAAGGTCACTCAACTCACTAGCACACTAAAATACACACTGAAATACAAGAAAATGATGAAGAAAGACTCTCTTCCTCCACCCCTCACCTGGCATTTGAGAGGCCAGCACTCTCCTCACCAAACTCAGTCCAAAAAATAAGTCCCCCTTCCACTGAGAACCCAACGAATATTAATACTCCAAAAAAAGATCCTCACAACCCCCAATACAACAGTTTCCTAAGTCAGGCCTATAGCCACCCTAGAGTAACTAATATGCTCAATAACTTTCTCTAAAAGACAATAAAGCTTGAGGCCAACGTCCAGGGTAGCAGAAAGTGATTTTACTCTTCCATGTATCTTGCTAATTTTACTTTTATAGGTCTGGTAAATAAAGCTGATTCTATCAAAAACCATCATTGCAGAGAAGAGCATGCCAAGGCTACTAAAATTGCAATGTAGTGATAATGCAATTGTTACAAATAGAAGGCCAAAAATAGTAAAAGAAAGATTGAATCTGAGGGGGTTAACGGTATTTCTTTGTGCATTTTAAAAGTCAGCCTTACTTAAAACCACATTGAAGGCCAGAATCAATTTCTTAATGCTTCATAATCAATAGCTAAGTAATGAGCATCAGGTAAGCCATTAAAAACAGGCAGAAACATGTGATGATATTTGAGATTGAAATCAAAAGCGACAATTTAAAAAATCAGATTCTATCAGATATACTATGAAGATAAAGCTCCTAATTCCTAAATACAATGCAGAATATGGCATAAGAAAGTGTTCAAGTGCGCATCAGGCCAACAGGACCATGTTGTGGATGCAGTGAGACTGAGAATCCAAAGTCCAGTTCCACATTACATATCAGCAGATATATAACCAAACAATAGAATACGCCATAAGGATGGAAGCAGCTTACTGATAGCAGTCATTATAGCACTTCTCTGCTTCCTTGTAATCATGGGCATAAAGGTGAACAATTATTGCGCTAAGATATGCCTGCAGCAACAAGCGTGTAAGAGAAAGGGACCTGCTTGAAGCTAAAGAAAAGACATGTTCCAGCCCAACGGCTTAAGGATATCATAGATTAAGGCGAGAAGATGAAAGCAAGAAACAGAACAGAAAGAAGTAAAATACATAGAAAAACCAATGAAATTTATCTGACATGCATCCCATATTACCAACATCTCAAATCTAAGCCAAATAGCAATAAAAAACCCAGCTTGATATTTACATTTTACAGTTTACTTCCGTACGAGCTTAGGAAACCAAATCAGACTCCCTGCATAATTTGGCACTAGAATGACATTTTATGGTAACATTAATCTGCCTCCATATGTTCATTCATAGCTACCAGTTAACACCACTCACTGACTTGAAAACTGATAGGGATAGAGCCAAATAGCCTCCTTTTCCGCTAGCAGCAAGGGCGGATTCTTACAGGTTAATGATGCCAGCTATAAATTATCTACCACCTTCTCCAGTATTTCAAGTGGTATATGTATATTAATTAACCAAAAAAAAAAAACCCTAGTTCTATGCAACCCAAGAGTTTGAAAAAGAGGGAAGACGAAGAAGCTTGAACACACTATTGGTCCTTTTCGTTCGGTCATCACTATCATTCAACATCATGATGTAATGATATTAAATCCTTTTCCATGGTTCACTAAAAATAATGAATGATATCCTTCCTAGTTTTAACTACATACATGTACAAAGGAGTAAACTAAAATGATATAAAATTTGTAATGTAAAGACCTTGCATTGGGAATTGGTAGCATTAGATTTGTCAGCTGATAAGCCCAACCTTATGAAGACAGATGCAGCATCTGTATACCTGCATATTTTAAAACCATAGTTCAGTATAAATGCGAATCCACATACCCGTGAAAAATTCATGCATCTTTAGACTTCCTTGCAATAACTTGTATCAATATTAAGTTCCGGGAAAAATAGCCCTTAACTAGATCCTTGCCACCATAGATTTTCTCGATTAAATTAATTTTATACCGAAGAATCACAAATAAAAGACAGGACACAATATGAACATTGTGATACTGCAAGTTATGTGGCAATGTAACGGTATTTCAAGTGTTAGGTCATGTTTAAGACAGGCATTAACCATGTATTGAATACATCGCAAAACCCCTTTTTTTAAAAGTATTGGTACTTCAAGGCAGGCACATGGCTTGTACGCACTTCAAACCTGAAGGATTTTGTGCGATGAGGCATGTATAAAATTGTAGAAAAATTATTCATGGCCCTTTACTTTATATCCCAGTCTTAAGTAAATAGTCTTCAACACGTGATCAATATTCAAATACTTGGAGAACCTATGGTTCCTAACTTCTAAGATAGCATAGGAACCTAGGGATATCCTTTTGTAGACAATGATGACTTAATTCCTTGATGTCTTGATGGAAGATGTAGTCAATTTGTGTGGTTACTGATGTGATTGTCAACATTTTATTTCTCACATTAGTCCTGGCATTTCTTGGCTATACGAGCCTTATTTTCCTTCCTATGTTGCTGAAAATTATTTAGCAGGTCTATCACTAACATACTCCTATATGTACTAATACGTTTCAGGGTGAACATGAGTTGTGCCACAGCCATATTCAGTATCCTACAGCTTTTCCTTTTCCTGGCAATTGTTCTAGGAATTGCCGCCAGAATTGTTTAGTAGCGACATATCACCAAAACAATCGGTTACTCAAAGAACTTGTTTCTCAAACTACCTAGAACCCTCAAGTGCTAATGCACAATTTAGCGGTACTGTTCATAATGCCAAAACAATCACCAACTCGGTCCTTAATTATCATCTCTGTGTGTGAATCACTTTTAGCATATTAATGGCCCTCCAACCCATCTGTTCTACAGATCCTAACATTCGTTTTTTAGAGTCTTTATTTTGCTTCTTGTTCTAGTCTGACTAACATGCTATCATAGGTAATAAGTTAAACATCTGAACTGGCAGCAGGCATGAAACCATTATGTTCAAATGGAAATTTTTGCAAGCTTGTGCCACATATGAACATATGCTCGAATGCAGCAGAAATACAGGACCTTGCATCCATTGATCTTCTAAAGTAGGAAAACTGCTCTATTTATTAGGTACAAGAATGTTAGCTCCATACATATCATATTATACCTTTGACAATTCAGCAGTAATATTTGACTTCATCATATATGTCACCTTATATAAATAAGATCAGCAGAAAAGCATCAATGGCCATTCAATTGCATGAAAGACAAAAGCTAACATTTTAACATCAAATTAATACAAAACTTATTGAGTTTACTCCAGTTAGTGGCAATTAAGTGGACAAAGACGAATACTTCATATCCCATAAACAAACCAATGAAATTAAGATAATCTTGAGTTTGGAGAAAACTTACTTCTCAAGTTTTATATAAACATTGGCGGCACCACGATATAGATCAAAAGCCATTTGTTCTCTTCCATCATCTTCAAGAATTGTATAAGCATCAGTATACAACTCAATTGCCTCTTCTGGCACAGAATCTTCCAAAGCACTGAATAGGGAAGATAAGACAGGAATCATGAAGAAGAGATAAGCAAGCTATATGCATAGGCTACATGATACACCAAGATGAAGGATATAAACAATTTACTCTTTTGAGGGGAAAAAGAAAAAGAAAAGAAAAATTTGTTGCTCTTTCTCTCTGATAGCATCTCTAAGTACCTTAATTTGATTGAATGGAATAAGATACAAGAGTAAAAGACCCATGATATTACATTTAAAAGTCTTAAATCAATGACTAGTAATTATTTATTGTAAAATTAAATTCATCATATCAAGCCATGATCAACTTTAAAAAAAATATAAAGGTTAGATAATTATCCAATGATTATTAAGTAAAGGTCCATTGAGCATCTACATCATGAGTTATAAAGTTTGTGAATGTCGCCTCCAACATAAAACTGGGAATAATAATGAGAATATAATTGCAAAGCAGAAGTAAACTATTTGCTTACCGGGCTCCCTTCGCTAGAGCATCTGATGCAGGTTGGGGTCTCCCACACTCGATGTACAGTTCAGATGCCCTTCGATAGAAATCCCCAACTTCTTTCCAGTTTCTTAGATCCTTTGCTAGACCAGCAGCAGATTCCATATGTTTAGCAGCATCCCAAGGTCTAGTTTGCTTGTGAAGGAAATATCAAGAGAGACAGTTTAATGCAATGGATGGATCAACATTATGGAAGAGCTAATTTTGTTCAGGGACAAGGACAATTCTACTCTAAAAAAAAAAAAAAGGATACGAAGAAAGCATTTCCTGTCCTTTCGAAGCTTTCTCATAAGCTTCTTTTGCTCTCTCATAATCCTTGGCAATTCTAAATCCATTTGCTACAGTAGAATAAAAAGGTCAGAAGATTTACGAATATGCTTTCTCATTTTTGATGGACTGGCCACAAAGTCAAGTGCATGTGAAATTAATAGTTTAGAAAAGCATATTTTTTGTTTACCAGCCTGCTCATACAGGGCAGTAGCATTTTTCCAATCTGCACTCCACCTTGTAAGAGTAAGCTTAGTTCTGCAAGGAGGTAAGGAAAAAAAATTAAAAGGAAAAAAACAGTTAACTAAAGTCACAGAAAGAGACCCAAGAGTTGCATGGAATGCTTCCTTTGTAACTTCAGTAATTCCAGCAAATCAAATTCAGTTGAGAAGCATTAATCCCGATGAGATATACATTTATAATTCAAAACTATTCTCTTTTTTTTTTTTTTTTGGACTGAGATAATTCAAAACTATTCTAAGTGAAAGTACTTTATTTTTAATTGGGAATATGCAAGAAGGAAAGCAATCATTACTTTAATTCCAAGTAGATAAGCAGTTGTTTACTACTTAAAAGATTCAGAAACATTTGCAGCTAAGAACTTTATTAATTCCCAGTTCTTCTTAAGAGACTTTATAACCAATGAAGAGAGTATGACCCTAACAGTTGTTGACTCTGCAGGTGCAGCATTTTTCTCCAATCACGGCCACCGCAAAGCAACAGTTAAAGAGCATAATTAAAGCCCATCAATCGATCCTACAGATCAGGTCTATACCAGTCCGAATCGAAAAACCAAACCCAGATGAAAAACCACTAATCTGAGAGAAGTTTTTAGTTGTTTTACAAAACCAATGACCATTCAAATCAACTGATCGGGTATCAGATTCTAGCATTACGCGAAATTTCCCCGGATTTGATTTCGCCATAGATGGCCCATAAAACTGTGCATCGCAAAACTTTAAGGGATTTAACAGTTTCTGTATGCATCAATCGATGAGAGAAATGAATAGCCAAAACGAGAAGGATGAACTCACAGCTTGTCAGCTTTGCTCATCATCTTGTGGGGATCAGAGGCCGCCATGACTGAGCTTGCTATGATGAAGATGGGTCTTCCTGATGTCTTCGGGGTTCCCTGTAGCTTATAGTTCTTTTATACAGTTTGATCCTGCGAAGCAGTGAAGCCCCGGGGGGGGGGGTTGGCGTTTGTTAAATGGGTCCATTAATAGCGTTCCACGTGGCACAGCCCGGGTCGCTGTCATCTTCTCCCCAGACCACAGGTCCCGTGTTGGGAGGTTTATCAGGGGGTGTTTGGGAAACCTAAAACCATGGTTTCAAAAGCACTTTTCCGCAAAACGAGGTAATCTCTTCCACATATTTACTTCGTAATCCGTAAAAGCACTTCTGAAACCATGGTTTGGTTTCTATCCAAACACCCCCTTAGTTTCTTAAAAATGAACAATATTTTCTCTGAAATTTTAAACTATTTCTTTCATTTTTATCCCTATTATTTTGTTGCCAGCATTTTTATCCCTATTAAACAAATATTTTTACATTCATTATCAGATTTTTCTCACTTTTGCTCTTCACAAATAAAGGTATATTTGAAAAATAAATTACCTTTTTAAAATGGAAAAAAATAAAAGAAGAAGCTTGAAATTATAAAATCCTAATTTAGACACCTAACACATCAAAATGACAGAAAAGGAAGTAAACTTAAATTGACATTTTGAAATTCAAGAAAAATGATAAAAAAATATCCTTTTTTTAAGGGAAAAAAAGGTTCAACCCCTCGCAGGGGATCAAGTGAAGGCCGGCAACTGCCACCAATGTGGTGGCTATCGATAAGAGTCATTTTGGGGTAAATTATTTTGGGAAAGAGGTGGAGGTGGATTTTTTTCCTACATAAAGTGAAACATATAAATCAATTAAAAATAATAACACTTCATATAGGAATAACAAATCTTGATTGTGAAATAACAAATTTCGAGTTGAGATTCATAACACATTTTTTTCCTAATACATAACATGTAAATTAATGAAAAATGACAATGAAATTGAGAAATAACGAATTTTGATTATAAAATAGCAAATTTCAAGTTGGAATTAACAAGTTTTTTTCCCCTTATATGTAACATGTGAAATAGGATAGTAATTGATTCAAGAAAATATTTTTCGCACAATTCGCCTACAAATAACAAGTTTGGAATGTAAAATAAAACCAAAAAGCATTTTCAACTTTTAATTTTCTCTTGCCCTAAAAATAAATTTAAAAGCATTTTTAATTCATAATAGTTATACTAAAAAATGTTTATTTTTAGGAGGTTATCTCTAATTTAGAAAGTGTTTTTCCCTTTTAATTTAAAATTATAAATATAATTTTCAAATTTAAAAATATTGATTTTTGAGGACTTTATCTATAGTTTAAAAAGTTTTTAACTTTTAAATTAAAAATCATAAAAAATAATTTTTAATATTACTATTATAAAGTAAAAATACTTTTTTAATTTATTTTGGTAAATTTATACTTTTTTAAATTATAAATAATATAACTATTATAATAAAAAAACATGTTGCTAATTTCAATAGGAGACTTATTATTTCACAATTAAGATTTGTTATTCTCAAATAAAGTGTTATCATATTAAACTAATTTATATGTTATTTCATATTATGTATTAGAAAAAATGTATTGTCAATTCTAATTTAAAACTTATAATTTCACAATTACGACTTGTTCTTTGCAAATGAGTTGTTATCGTGAAGTCAAAGTAAATGATCACCATTACTTTTGTTGGCCCAAATAATCATTAGGTGGTGGATCAAATCCTACTCCTATGACTTTCCTGAAATAACTTCCGCCCAGCCCCAAAAAAACAAAAAAAAAAACTCCTGCCAATAGCTACTATGCTAGCAGCCAGCGCTGGCATCTGCATGGTCTCCAAGGAGCATTGAACTTTTATTGTTAAAAAAGGGTAATTTTGTCATTTGTTGAATTTCAAAATTTTAATTTATGTTTACTTCCTTTTCTGTCATTTTGATGTGTTAAGTGTCTAAATTGTTTCAACAAGGTTCATTGTTATCACCAAAAAGGAGAGGAAGTTAGTATCCATGTTTTGATAATTACAAACAAGATTAATTGTTTCAACAATATATTTAAAATTGTTTTTTTGAAGTTGAATCAATATTTATTGATAAAGTTATTGGTAATTTTAACTATTGATAAGCTTTTTGATAATTCATTGATTTTCAAAGACAAGAGGTCTTTATCGATAAGATTATTAATGATAGAGTTTATTGATAATGAATCTGATAATTATGCTCAAATTTTAAAGTTTTCCATTTGATCACAAGTTTTTGATTTATCATTATCCTTATCGATAATTTTCTTTAAGGTTTTTGATAATAAAAATTTTGGAAAATTTTCTAAGTCTTACACTGTGTGAGTTACTTATTGATAAATTTTTTTAAGATAAATGCCTCTCAGAAATTATCTTTCAAAAACTTTCAATAGTAATTATCAATAAGATTATCGATAATCTAGTTTATCGATAAAACTATCGATAACTTGTTTAGTTTAACTCTGAAATGGAATTCTTTGTGTTTTCTCTTCAATATCTATCGATAAAATTATCGAGAAATGCTTTTATCGATAATTGTAGTACTTTGGTAATTTCTCATCTTTAGCTTTTCAAGACAATTTCTCATCTTCAACCTTTGATAAAGTTCACAATAATCTAACTTGATACTTTCATAGATTTATGATTTATCGATAAATTTTTCTATAAAATGGATTATCGATAATGAACTTGAAGTTTTTATTCATTCCTGTTTCATCTTCTTTAATAGTTATCGATAAGATTATCGATAATATCAGTTATTGAGTTCTTTGTCGATAATTAGTCTTTCAGTTCTAATATTTGATCTCCAAGCTAACTAAGATTTACGTGTTTGAATAGTGCTTATTGCTCATCATTCACCTATTCTTACCACCTTGAGTTACAAATAACATGTTTGAACAAGATTAATACAACGCAAAATGGTTCAACAGAAAAATGACGTGCTTAAACTACTTTTTTTTAGAAGCAATAAATGCACCTTAACCTTTATAAGCTACCAACATCTTCAACTACTTTTACAACAATAATATTGCCTCAAGTTTAATAGGTAGTTAATGAAGATCAACTATAACTAGATGAAGCATTCAATGAAGCAAAACAAAGAAAACAAACTACTACTTTGTCAAATTTATTGCTCCTAGTTATTGCTCTATTTCATTAAGTTTATCTACTATCTTCAGTGTTCATTTATTACTCTGTATAGAAAGATATAATTAAACATTTATTACTCATTTGAGAGTTATTTGAAATATCTTACCTTTAACCCCTCAGTGTATGTGTTTGGAAGCGTTATGGTTTAAGCAATTTACAAAATAAGCCCATAGGTTGAACTTTGTGTTGGATCTCGGGTTACTATTTACTGGTTAAATTTCAGATTCTCAGTACAACTTTGAGCAATCATAACTCAGCACACACATCCATTTTAGGTGATCTACCACTTGTTTTAAAACTTAGTGTATTTAATCATACCAAATTCTAAGAGCAAAGTTAGTCATTTATCATTCTTCTACTCTATCACTAATTTGTTGCTCAATTAGGGATAGCTTATCTCCTAACTTGCACTAACAGCTCATGATTAGGACTTTCCATACATAATACCATTCCATTCATACATTAACCGTTCCCATACATTATCATAGCTAATTATCTAAGCCAACATCATCATTTATCATCACATACCATCAATGGCATATTTACAACATATATTGGTATATACAGTATACAACGTAATACAACAAATTTCCCCAAATCTTTTCTTCTTTCCTTGCTTCCACTTCATGTATCCTTCGCTTGATCATATCACCTATTATGGTTGGTTAAGGGATGGTGAGATTCGAGAGAATCTCAGTAGCAAACATTACCATTTATGCATGTAAGATGGATGCAAGTGCATGACATGCTTTTGTGCGCATAACTTTATCGTTTATACATGGTGAAATGCTATGGAAAGTAAGCCAGTTCATTCATATTAACATAACATAATGCCAAGGCATGCTTAACTAAACATACCAATCATAATTTAGCAGCATAGCTTAGTCACATCATGGCATTCATAGCACATACGCACATACACATCAAGCACACAAGAAAGGTAAGTTCGCTACCTTGTATCCTTAAGCTTTTTTTCTTACTCTTCAACTTGCTCCCTTTTGCTTCCAACCATTAAGGTTACTTGCTCAACCATTGCCATTCCTTTTTCTTGATGTCTCATGGCCCTAAATACGCCAACACATCATTTTCATTCTTTCATTAGAGCCATGGTAATCAACAACATCAATACTTTGTTTTCTTTGAGCTAGTTTCTAACTTTTGAGCTTGATTTCCAACTTTTCTAACATTCATTCCACATGCTATTTTCACACAATTTTGTATGTAGAATCCATTTCTAAACTTAAAATAATCAAAATCAAACTCCTCCCTACTCAACTTGATCTGGCCGAACATAGGGTCTCAGGGCTCAACATTCCACTTTCAATTCTAATGCTTCCAAACTTGTTTTCTCACCTTTACCCCGCACAATTTTTCATTTTAGACACATCAAAATCATCAAAATCCAATTCTAGCCCAAGAACCAGCCCTGGCTGAAATATTACTCAAGTTACCTAATCATGAAGTTCAACCAATTTCAATATAAAATCACTTGATTTATATTCCTTTCAAGCCTTTGAACATTATTCTAACATCAATTTCATCTTCCCCTACTCTTAAGAATTTCGTGTAGCATAACCCCATAAGGTTTCAAGCTCTCAAAAATCATTACAATCCATAACCAAGCTTAACAACAACAAGGGTAGTGAACACTACATTAAAAACCATAAACATACCTTGTTTTAGAGCTTGATCTTGCATGAGACCACTTGACCTTTCTTTCTCCCTCTTCTTTCTCTCTCTAGAAATCATTTTGCCAAAGCTTTCCCAAGGTCTCCTCTGGGTTGGATGAAAATGAGGGAGGGGAGGGGGTATTTATAGAAAACAAGACTGAATCTGTGCCGTCTATTTCTCTTTTAATTTTATGTTGACAAGTGTCATATGACATCATGCTTACCTCATCATGATGGAATCAGGCTTACATCATCAATTCACATGCTTTTAATCCAACCGTACACGTATCTTGCATCCGATTGTACACGTATCTTGCATCCGATTGTACACGTAATACCTCCCATATAACCGTATGCTTGTCTCCTCCATATTCCTTCATCATTAAGACATTAAAATAGGGAGTAAATTAATATAAAATTCATACAAAATACAACCCTTAGGCATTCCTCCACCTATCTTGCCATTTTGCACCGTATAGGGTACTTTTTGGGGTCCTGACTTACCCGGGACCACCGGGACATATTCTGGCACCATTTTCTCACTTCAAATAAATCCACATGACATTATATATCATGCCTAAAGAGAGAGTGATGCTCTTCACTCGTTCTTCCATTAAAATAATTAAAATAATTAATAATATTTATTTCGGAGTAATTTTAACCGAATTCTTTCTACTGATCCACAACTCCAAAAATCTATCTCTAGGTACCAATACTATTCATTCATCACAGGAAATTTCTCTAATTTTTTTTAAGTCAAAAGTTAACCCTAGACATTTGACCTCGACTTTCCCCGGATAGTATGCAAATAAGCTTTAAATTCTATTAATGCCAACCTCTTCGCTTTCTGGGGACAAAATTATTTTTAAAACCTGTGATAATTCATTAAGTATTTTCTCCCATTTTCTTCCAATTATTTGAGGCCTCCCTATACTTTAAATATTTTATTTTTAATAATATTCAAAATCAGTCAAACCCTAGGAATTCCACAAATTCCTTCCAAGGGCATTTTCATCATTTTTAGCCTTATACAGGCCTCTGAACCTTATCCCTATTTTTCTGAAATTTTTTTGAAGTGTTCAAATCTTAACCTACTATTTCCTATTTTCTAGGATTTTTCTGAGATTTTCGGGCATAATTTCTATTTTTACCCTTATCAGCCTGAAACTTTGTAAAATTATAATTTTGCCCCTGATTTGGCTTAACCTCAAAATTCACCTCATTGAGGCCTCCAACATAACTTTTGGCCTATATTTATCTCTATTTTTCATTCTTGGACCCTGAGACTTCTTATGAGTCTCTAACTTCCTCTTT
The DNA here is from genome assembly GCF_004799145.2 of Neltuma alba. Lineage (NCBI taxonomy): Eukaryota > Viridiplantae > Streptophyta > Magnoliopsida > Fabales > Fabaceae > Neltuma > Neltuma alba. Next base: position 53,044 of record NW_021636218.1, read on the forward strand.
TCTCAATCTCAGAAATATTTCCCTTTACAATTTAGTCCCTAGGAATCCTACTATCCTTCTAGGGAATCTTTGGAACCTCTGCAAAAAAAAAAAAAAGTCTGGTAGCCTGCTCATTTCAAGCTAATTTTAATACTTCTAGGTCCAAAATTCGGGATGTGACATTATTCAAGATTGTGAGAATCGTGAGTAGGTTGTAACCTTATGGGAAATACAACGTAGTAATTGAGTGTTGTCAATTGATATACTGATGCACCAGGAACCCAATTGAAATCTTGAAGGATAGTGAAACTCTTAGAGGTGCTTTGAAAATTGGATATAGATCAAGTAGTCAAGATCAAACCAGTATAAATCGATTGTGTTCACTCCTCTCACTCTCTTTTTTTGCTGAAGTCTTTCTAACCCAAACTATTTTTAGTTCCGTCATTGTTTTAGAGTTTAAAATTTTTGTTGTCACCCAATTTATCCCCTCTTGAGTGTTCTATCATTCATTCATTCTAACGCCTGTTGGATTTGATGAAGAAGAGCTAGAAGCTAAGATCCTCTAAGCCGTCAGATTCATGACAAGGAACAATTAAGGCATAAGTTATTAATTTAATTTTTTAGTAGAAAAGTTATCAATTTAATTTGTAGAATGAGTTGCAGTATGGAAACATATTTCCGTATAATAGAGGACACGTGCGTTGTAATCCTGTTTCGCATTTTCAAACTTGGTTAAAACATGCTTTTTAAAAAAATAGAAAAAATGCCAATAAAAAATGGCCACTTCAGCTGCTTATCTAACGTGTCATATGGGATTATTTTAGTCAAATTTGAGCTGCATCATCAACTTAACAGTAAAATATCAAGTTCTGTTAGAGATGGATATGGGTACGCCATTTTAAATACTTCAAGGGTTTATATAATAAATAACTTTACGATATTGGATGCATTTGATAAAATATTTTAGAGTTCTGAACGAACCTTAACACTATAAAAATTAGCATTTACTGTTTAGGCGATACACGGGAAGAATTCACTTTAATGCAGTCAATTATCCCTATTGATTTTGATCTCCATCACTTTAAAACATCAGTTCAAACTTGAGTAGTCAAACTTGAGTGCTTAGAACCTGAACAGCGTTGGTCATACCTATTGCCTAAATAATTTACAAAATATTTATTCCACATCAAATACACGGTGATAAAAACATTCAAAGTGAACTGTAACTTTATACAAAGAGACCAAAAGATCCAGCTTAATTAGCAATAAATAAAAAATAACCAGAGTTTTTCATTCAACTTAATTAGCATTTTATACAGTCACAATAGTACAAGCTCCTAAATTGAAAAATAAAATGTATGAAACACAAATTTAGTTAAGTGTTACGTGTTACCTCCTGAACAGCAAGCATTTTTGCTCTCAATGCAGAATCTGATTTCACACCATCCCTGATGTTTCTTATCACTTTTCCATCAATACACAAAGTCCCTGCACTGCTATTTCTCAGCTTGTATGCAATCCACATTATGATTTACACCACCAATGGATTCATTTTGCTTTGCTGTTGCAATATTGTTAAGCACATGACAATGTATTAGATCTGTTATTCATGCTCATTGTCACTGGTGCCATAAATGTTGATTGCTAAAGCAAACCTGATAACCACAATGTACAATGAGCAATGTCAGTGATTAAGTACAAATCAAGTCTACATATGAGAAAAGCGCTACTCACGTGCTCGAAGAGAAAAGATATCATAGCCTGTAATGTATTACCTTTGATCCTTAATATGAGAGTTAGTTTGATTTTTATTTTGGTCTTAAAAATATAAGATCCCAATCCACTTTGTCTCTTATAGCTATTTTTTTTCAAAGTAATCCTTATAATAATGGTAGTTTTAGCCACACTTGATTAACAAGAATACTTTAGGGAAGATAATACCTATTTATTACAAATAACCAATTTAACTTATTTTCTCAATTTAATTAAATTAGTCACTCAAAAGTGCCATTGAGAATTAAGAAATCTATAAAGCAAAAAATTGCATTTAATGTTCATCATTCAAACGTCCTGACATGACGAAGTTGCGCTGATACTTGATAAAAATCAGTGACATTACGGATATTTCAAATCTCTTCTGTTGATCTTGATTGCTTTAGGAAAAATCCGAAGAGTACTACTAAAAAATAGTTAATTAACGACGGAATTTGCGACGGAAACAAATTTCGTCGCTAAATTCTAACGGAATTGTGACAGAAATTTTGTCGCTAATTTTTTCGATGGATTAGTGACGGAATTTTTCAGTCACTAATATTAACAACGGATTAACAACGGAATTTCTGTCCGTCGCTAATCTGTTGGAAAATCCGTCGCTAAATATTTAGCATCAGAATTTTTTCCGTCCAAAATTTCCATCACTAATTCTATCGCTAAATTGTTTGTCACAGAAGCTCTTGTCACTAATTCCGTTGCTAATTCTATTTTTTCACTAATCCGTCACTAATTTTAAATTCCATTATTTTAAATTATAATCTTACAAAAATTTATATAATAACAATTAAGAATATAATGGTTTTAAAACATTTTTAATTATAAAATAAATTGATATATTTGTGGAGTTGATGTTAATAAAGATATCGTCATCATTTATGTCATCATTATGTATATACTGAAAATAGAAAAACAATTTCTTAGAAAACTTGTTTATATTTTGTTAAAATAAATTTCTCTTGATTATTAATAATAATTAAAAATATAATAAGAATATTAATAACTTTCTTATACAAACTGATATAAGAAAGAAATAATTTTATCATATGTACAATATATTGAAATATATAATATATGATAGAAATTCAAAATCAAAAAATAAATTTATATGAACACAAACTAATCTTGAAGTGAATTTTGAATTTCAATCATTAAACAATAAAATTTAATCATGATACCTATGATATAGATTGATTTTGGTTTTCAATACAAAAAAGAAATGATATATACAAAGAAATTTAAGAAAATAAATTACATAGGATATATATATAAGTAGGAGAATACTGTTTATCATAATCTATTCAAATCATTTAATGTTTTATATAGAATAATTTATTAGATTTTAATATAGTAGTTATTTTTTGAATAACAAGATTTTTTGACTAATTGTAAATGATTTTCTTCAAATATATAAAACACATATAGATAATATAATATAATGTAATATAATACATATATAATTCAATTGTATATCTTATCAATGTTAATTAAAAAATAAATTTAAAAAATATTTATAAAAAAATTATTTATGATTTAAAATTCAAAATTAGTGTTGTTAGAAATTAAAATTATATTAAAAATATTTTTTAAAAATAAAAAATTATAAAACAAATAATAAAACAAATACTTAAAAATTATTTTTCATTAAAATAGTTATGATTAAGATTATCATATAGTATATTTTTAGTTTTTAATAATATATATAGTTGTTTGTGTAAAATAATATTATATATAATTTTATATAATAAGTCAACAGGTTTATTGTAGCTCAACTGGTAAAACCACATGCGCGCACAGAAGAGGTCCTGGGTTTGAGCCATGGAGAAGTCATTTTAAGGAGGGAATTATGTGGTGGTCGACATGTGACAGCACACGTGGTAGGTAGAGGTAAGGTGATAGCACAAGTGGAGGGAGTCACCGGTGATGACGTGGCGATTGGTAGAGGTGCCACGTGTCATTTTATTTTATTTTTTTCAAAAATCGGGTTAGCGACGGATTAGTGACAGAATTTTTTTGTCTGTCAAGAATTAGCAATGGAAAATTTCCGTCTATAACTAGCGACAGAATTTTTCCTCACTAACCCATGGCTAATTAGCAACAAAATTTCAATTCAGTCGCTAATCAATTGGCAACAAAGGAATTAGCGACGGAACAAATTCTGTCGCTAATCCGTTTTCGTAGCTAATCTGTCAGAAATCTGTCGCTAAATTTTATTGCTAAAAGCGTGTTTTTTTTTGTAGTGGAGACTTGTGTCTCCAAGCTTCATGAATTAAATAAATGCTACTCCATTAAAATTTTATGAGCTGTAGGATTCAATGCAGTGTTAGTTACATGCCAAAATCCATCATCTCAATTAATGCTAAAAGTTATCCAAGGTCTCAATTTCTATCATTAAGTTGTATTGAAAATATAAAGTGCATTTAAAAAATGATATTGGAAAACACCTGCAATGAAAGAATTTAAATGCACATAACAAACTATACTTATTTTCTTAGCATCCAACATTCAGAAAACTTCATCTAGATAATATTAACGCATAATAACCTAACTCTCCCCCAAACTTATGGATGCCATTAACCATTTTGGGTATTTAAGTAATGGCCTTATTAGAATATAAACCTATGTACCCCCTTAATATAACCAAATGGTATTTGGTTTAGAAACCAATTTGCAAGGCAGTTCAAATCAAGTCATAATATCAAAAAAGATAAAGAACTATTTAAGATATCCAAATATTAAAATAAAATAATAAATTCTATTCATAATGATACGCTAATCAGATGACTATTTAAATACTGATTTATAACTTATGAATTCAATTACATAGCACTAAAAATAACATGTCACTAAGTAAAATTGAAAATCCATTATGACAAGACCTTTAAATCTATCTGTAAGCCTAGATAGATGCCAAGCCAAAATTCTTTCTTCACTTCATTTCTAAGACTTAATTGGTTGATAAGTTATTACTTCCTCTGTTTCAAAATGATTGTTGATTTGAAGCTCATATTTTGTTTCAAAACGATTGTCTCTTTAAAGTTTCAATAAAGTATTAATTATTTTGTGAACCATTTTATCCTTAATTAATATATCAATGGAGAAAGAGTCAAATACAAAATAGAAAATTAAGAGTGTTTCAGTCAAATAGGATTAGATATTATTGTAATCTAGGCTATATTAAATTTCTCCACTTCTTAATTGTGTCTCGGTTTCCTAGGCGTAATACATAATTCGGAGCTGCGGTCAAGAAATTGAGATATGATAATGTCTCATACAGATTTTTGGCATTTTGACAGACATTTCCTATCATCAGGGTTTTGGAACTCCCACCTACATAAAAATCAGTTCTGAAATTTGAAAGGTTACAGCTAAAAGAAGAAGAAATTGAAGCGAGGGAGCTGCACGCATATGCGACTAAAAAGAAAAACAAAGGGGATGAGATGGTTTAAGCTTTGTCCACACCCACAGCACAACAACAATTTACATAATAGAGGAAGAAGAAGAAGGCCTCAGTGATTATGGCACGGAAATGACATGCCTAGTACGTACACCCGCATGATACCGGTCTAAACAGGGGGAGAAGAAGAGAATCTGGTGACTCCAGCACCCTAAGCGGTGGACTAAGGCTTGCACGCACACTGACAACAACAAGGGGAAGAGCAGCGACTTGAGCAGAGAAGGAAATGAATGAACTTCCAGAAAATTTTCTCCCACTCTCTGATGTGTGGGGTTTGGTAAAGAAAAGGAGAAAATGAAGTGGAAGGAAACAAATTAAGAGAGTTTGAATTTTGAATTTTGAATTTTTAGAGAAAAAAATTGAAATCCTTGTGGTAGGTGTGGAAGAATTTGATATACTCTTAGCTGCTAAAAAATATGACATATGAAAAGACTCATTCATGAGAAATTCTTGTGGAGCACACATAAAATATGGCCTAGTATTAGAATTGGAAAAACAAGTTAAGCTCGTCGAACCGACCTGTTTGAGCCCGTTTAAAATGAGGGCCGGGTTTGTGATTTAGGTCCTCCAAAGACAAGTTGGATTTAGAATGGCCAGCCCATTTAAACCCATTTTTTTTTTCTTTTAGAACTTTAAACTAATGTAATAAATGAACATTATAATTATGCTTATTTCTCTTTTTAACCTAAAAGAGAAAGCCCTAGGATAGAAAGAGAAGAAGCAAAACACTCACTCAATATATTTTAAGAAAATGGATAAAATTACAATTTTGAACTTCTCTTATTATGGGGATTATATAATTATGTAACTCACTTTTTATTAAAAAAATATTATACATGAAAAATAAATATAAATGTAAAATAACCAATATAATCTATTAACCTCATTCTAAAAGTTATCATTCTCAATAAAAATGAATATTACCTTACTAAACATGGTTTGCACGTTTTACAGTAAGTGTATATTTACAATTTAAAAAGTTGTTTTTCTTGACTAGTGTTCTTTAATTTTGGTAAAAATAAAATTTTTAATTTGAAATTAAAAAATAATTTACATCTGCAAAGTGAAAAAAAAAAACCAGAAACAATTTACATCTCCAAATAAAAAAACGAGTGAGTTACCATAATATTAAATTATTTTTAGAAATTATATTTTCAGTAAAGTTAAAATGAATGTGAAAAAAAGTTCATAGGAAATTAACTTAAAAATGATTATGAAAAAATAAACTCGAAGTGATTCATATATCTCAAAATCTAGCATGATACTAATTTCTTTCTTTTCTTTTTTAAACAACATGTGTTTGATAAGTAATTTTGTCTATTTTTTTTTGTTTCTCTAAAAACATGTAAAAAAATAATTGCTTTTGTTGAATGGGTCATGAGCTCACGTGTTATGTTTCGTAAAAAGTTGTCTTTTTCTTAGAAGATGTGTATGAACGGGCTGACAAAGTGTTGGCCCGACCCATTTTTCCAACTCTAGCTAAAATAAAATTAACAAGTTATAGTTCATAGGTCCCACTCTTCTTTCTTCTTTTTTGCCCCCATATATCCCGCTCTCTTCCTCTCACCCAACTCTCTCTTCTTTTATAGCTTTCTTCATCGTTCACATATCCCTCTTTTCCATTCTCTCTTCTTTAATTTTTTCCTTCCAAATAAAAAGTTAAAGCTAGGAGTAGAAACGACCTGCTCATATAAGAGGCAAAATAATGATCAAAATAATTTATTAAGGAACTTGTTTTATTTTTTAATTGTTGGCGTTATGTGGGATAGGCCAAATTCTTTTTTTAAAAAAAATAAATACACATAACTACATAATATATATTTCTCATAATAATAAAATTAGTATGGCAAAAAAAAAACATACCAATAAAATTACCATTAAATAATAAATGATGTATAATAATGTTGAAATTTTATAAGAGAGAATAAAATCATATATCTTATATATTATTAACTTAAAAGGAAATTTTTTGAATAACAAAATGTTATTACACGTGAAATTTTAAAAAATTTTACCATTCATTTGCCTTTGTATTATATATAGAGTTAGTTTTGATAAATTTTAATAAATTTATTATAATTTCTTTTTGTACATTATCTACATGAAATAATATATAAAAACTATTATAATAATATGATTTTTCATTCATAAAAATCTTATTTTTGGGTATAGAGATAATAAAGTGGGGTTTTTACCCAGATGCTATAGACAGTTAAAAAACAAAAATGCTACAATTTTAAAAGTATTTACCAATATGCTATATTTAAAATTGTTCTTCAGTACCAACATATTGTTAGTTAAAGTGATAAATAGCCTTATCCCCATAAGGAGGAAAATAGAAGTTCAAATCTTGAGAAACACTTGTTAAGAAAGGCGAAAACCCTTTGTGCTTTGAGTCTTGAAAGGGAAAACCCTTGATCAAATAAAAAAAGTTATTCTTTAGATGAACAAACTTCAAAATCGTTCTTCTGGCAAGTGATTTCTTTAGAATCATCCACTGTTTTGTGTGAGGTGACTAAAAATAGTTCTTTTGGTCAACAATTTCATAATTTTATCACCTGAAGAATGAATTCTCACCTTCTCTAGTAATAAATGAAAATGGAATGATTAGCATAATGATTTAGCAATAATTTGAATGAAAAATCATTACTAAATAATTAATGAAAAGTATTAATAATTAACAAACATTTGAATAAAAAATGATGACTAAATAATTAGAGGAAAGTGTTGATAATTACATAATAATGCTAAAAATAATTGTGAAATGAGTATAAGATGTATATTAATTAAAATAATTGTTTAATAAAATGATCAAACATATTAATAAAATGTTGGTACAGTATAGAAGGATTACAAAAATATAGAATACGTAACACAACCTCACGAGATACGAACTTATAGGAAAATACATGAGATTAGACTTAAAAACTTTAGACATAGTTGCCACAAGCACTCTTATTAATTAACAACTAAATTAAAACATTTTGGCTAGTTGCAAGATGAAAACCATATCAAGCCATAAACATAAACTTAGTGATCTATCAGCATAACATGAGAATGTATTATTGCTTTTGAAATATCCTCACATTGTATATTTATTAGCAAGAAGTTGATGAAGATCAGAAGCTTATGCCACCAACTTTAGTCTCAAAGGAGGAAAAAATGAGCATTTACTAGAATTGGTTTTGAATGAAATGGGCATAAAATCAACTTTGAGTTGGGAGCCCCATATAGAAAATGTAGAAACTTGTAATACTTAGGGATTCCATTAAAATCATACTTGATCATACTACTTCTAAAGCCTAGAATCTAGAATTTGTGAAAAACAAAAACCCAAGAAACATAAATAGATTAATGGTGGTTGTTCAGGCTTTAGGGCTATCATAATACTATCCTAACTATAGTGGCTTCTCTTTACCCTCATTGAATTTTTAGCAAGATTTCTTATAGGAAAAGCAACCAAAAACCGAATACTTGTAGTACACAATTAACCTCATCATGTTTAGAAAACCAAAACAATGATGTGCTAGGCAACTTATACTTCTTCTATCCAAGTAAGCATCAACATCCATATTTTCCATTATAATCGTTATCAAGCCTAGTTGGCTCCTCTAAAAACACGAGGGTTGGTAGAAAAACAGTACTTGCGATTCCTATTGATGGCTAGTAGGGGTGTTCAAATTGTCCCGTCCCGGTAGGTCCGTCCCGGTCCTGGTAACTTTGGGACGGGACGGGACGGGACGGGAAAAAAAATTTACGGGACGGGGTCGTCCCGTCCCTGTCCCGTCCCGGGGTATATATTATAAAAAAAAATTACAATTTTCAATTTATCCGGTCTTCCCTTCGTCTCCTGAGCCCTAAATTTCTAGTAGTTCATACTCAATTACTCAGAGGTTCAGTTCATACTAGCCATACGCCGCGCCTCGTCTTGCTGCTCTCACCCCTCAGAATCTCGTAGTCTATGAGTCTTTGCTTTCGCTGGCTTCAGAAATCAAAGCTGCTGAAATCTGTCTCTTCCGTCGTTCTGCGACCGAAGGTCTGCTCACTCCTTTCCCGACTCTCGCGCACAAGGAGATAGCTGAAGCCAAAGCCACATTTGGATCTTGAATCCAGACCACCGTCTCGCTAGCGTTCTTCGTCAGATTTTTTATCTTGCGCCTGCACTCTGTAGTCTGTACTGAACTCTCCCGCGACCTCGACGGCTTCGGCGCCTCTGCCTTCAGGCACGCCTCTTCCTCGTCGTTCCTTCCCCGCGGCTGCGCTCTGTTACTCCTGCGATCCCGACTCTCGCACACGATAGTGACCACCGAAGAGCTAGCGTGCCCGACTGCCCTCTCTTTCCTCGGATTTTTTGCACTCTGAGTCTCTAACGCCGGTGAGTACTCTCCCGCCTCTTCTTCTTTGAGTCTCCACTGATTCTCTGCCATTGACAATCACTGAAAAGTATAAAATTACCCATGATTGCATAATCCTGGAGCTGACTGAAAAATTGCATCGCCCTGAATTAAAATTCTCGCCGTGTCTCTCCCTGCGCCAGCTCTGTAGTGCCCGTGGCGCCGTGCCTTTGCTGTGAAGTGTGAACACACCCTGAATCAATTCATCTGCGAGGTAACTGTCTCTGCTATTTTTTTTTTTAAATTTTGGACAACTTTGCTGTGATTCTGTGAAGTGTGGTTTGACTGGCTGTGAGGATATATATTGAATTCGAACTGAGGATATATTGTCATTTAATGGAAGTGTCATCCATGCATGATTCGAATTGAGCTTAGTTAAATGATATATATTGTATTTGATGTCAGATTGTTGTCTGTGTTGTGAGGATATATATTGAATTCGAACTGGGGATATTGATTACTGATTAGTTAGTTAGCAATTTCAGTTGTAAATTATTTGTGTTTTTTTTTCTATTTATGCAGAAAAGAAGTTTAATTTATTTTAAAGATGTCGAATGCACAAACTGGTCAAGAAGATTATAGTGAAAATGAAAGTAGAACTATAGAAACACCTGTTAATGAAAAGGAAAAAGACACTGGTTTGACAAGTATTGAGGGTGAGGAAGGAGATGAACCGAGAGCAAAGAGACAGAAATCTGCGGTTTGGGATCATTTTGACAAGCTTCCTTTAAGCCAGACAAATGGGCAACTTCGAGCAAAGTGCAAGTATTGTCCAACAACAATTGCTTGTCACTCTTCATATGGGACAAGTGGATTAAAAAAACATATAGAGAGTTGTGTCTTAAATCCAAACCGAATTAATAAGAAGACACAATCTTTGTTGTCAAGCTCTCAATTAGGTTCTTCTAAAACATTGAGTCATCATGTATTCAATCAAGAAGAATGTAGAAAAGGTGTTGCATTATTTGTTATATTGGATGAAATGCCTTTTCGAGTTGTGGAAGGTGATGGGTTTAAAGAAATGATGACTAGGATAGAACCCCGTTTTCAAGTCCCATCAAGAGCGACTGTCACTAGGGATTGTTTGGGTTTGTATCTTGAAGAAGCGAGGAAGTTGAAAATGTATTTTAAAAGAACCAAAGTTCGTGTTTGCCTCACTACAGATACATGGACTTCTTGTCAGAATTCTAACTTTATGTGCTTGACTGCTCACTAGATTGATGAGGAATGGATATATCAAAAGAGAATCTTGAATTTTTGTGTAGTTGAAAATCATAGGGGTGATACAATTGCATCAGAAATAGAGAAATGTTTATTAGCTTGGGGCATTGAGAAAGTGTTTACTATCACAGTTGATAATGCGTCTTCAAATGATAATGCAGTGGCAAAATTAAAAGATGTTTTGAGCCATTGGAATGGTTTGGTATTTAATGGGGACTTCTTGCACTTGAGGTGTTGTGCACATATTTTGAATTTAATTGTTTGTGATGGTGTGAAGGACATGCACAAATCTATTGAAGGCATTCGCAATGCCATTAAATATGTGAGGTCTTCTCCAGGAAGGTTGCTTAAATTCAAAGAGCTTGTTGAGAAAATGAAAATTGACTCTAAGAGCCTCCTAACCATGGATTGTCCAACTAGGTGGAATTCAACTTACATCATGTTGGAGAATGCTATTAAATTCAGTAGCGTCTTTGAAAGAATGGAGAAAGAGGATAATGATTACACAAACTATTTTGTGGAGAAAACATTAATTGGTCCTCCTGATGCTTCCAATTGGAAAGATGCTAAAGAATTTGTTGTCTTTTTAAAAGTGTTCTATGACATCACTTTGCAATTTTCAGGATCACTTTATGTTACCTCAAATGTATGCTTTCAACATATAGCTGATGTGTTTGTTATCCTGCATACAAGGGCAAATAATCCTAATTTTCTGGTGTCTGATATGGCTAAGAGGATGAAAGTTAAGTATGAAAAGTATTGGGGAAAGTTGGAGAATCTCAATCCTTTGTTGGTAATAGCAATGGTTCTTGACCCTAGGTATAAAATGAAGTTTTTGAAGCTTGCTTTTCATGAGATGTTCCCTGATTCTACACAACGTGAAGCCATGACAAATAGAGTCACAAATGCCTTGTATTGTTTGTATGACTTCTATTTAAGTGGGCATGAAACAAACACATCTGAATCTCAAAATCAAAGTCAGACACAAGCATCAAGTGAACCTGCTGGCTTAAGTCAACTTCAGATGGCAATGTTGGAATCTAGGCCTCTACTGCAACTATTTGTTGCCCAAAACGAGGTTGAAGTTGAAACAGATAAATATGCAGAAGTGGAGAGGTATTTTCAAGCTAAGTTAGTTGATGTTCTTCATCCTAACTTTGATATTTTGGCATGGTGGAAAGTGAATAGTTCTAAATACAAAATCCTTTCATTGATTGCACGTGATGTCTTGGCCATGCCTGTATCCACTGTATCTTCAGAATCTGCATTTAGTACGGGAGGTCGTGTCATTGATGAATTCAAAAGTTCCCTATCATCAAATATGGCTGAGGCACTAATTTGTGCACAGAATTGGTTATCTCCATCTACATTAAAAGTAAAGGGATTTGATATTGATAACTTCAATGATACTGATATTGGTAATTTTTATTTTTTATTTTATTTAATTTATTTTTTTAGTTTTGTTTAAATACTTTATAACACTAAGGCACTAACAAATTGTTCTTTTTATGGTGTTTTTTTTTTTGCAGAAGAGCAATTAACAGCTTCAATTTCAAATCTCTTGGAAAGTTAAATTGCTTTGTAGTTGGCTCATGGTTAGTTGTTTTGATTTATCTTTAATGTCATGGATTGAAATTTTTATATTATTATGTCTTGCTTGTTTTGGTTTGAACTGATTGTGTTATGATTGTCTTGAAAATGAATTATGGTGGATTGTTCTGCTTGGATTGCAGATTTATTATTGTGTTCTTGATTGCTAAAAAGTGATTCAAAATATTAAAGAGCTTGAGAATGCAAGACTTGCATTGCTTGCCTTGTTTCTTACTTATTAGCGTCAATTTTTTCTCCCTGTTACATATTAACATCAAATTAATACATGCATTAAGTTTTTATGCTTCTCATGTCCCCTCAACTACAGCACATGAATTAAGATAGGATCGATGGTATATATGGTCATTGAATGGATATTAATTCATATTTTGTAAATCAAGTATATGTTAGTATATCTGAGTTTAATTTTCTTTACATGTTAATAATTATATTTTTAGGAAAAAAATAAATTGACATACTTATTTGCTTGATATTTGTGCCATTTCAAAATGGATAAGATGAAAAAGGGCAAAACATGAACGTGTGCGTGTTGTAAGAAAGTTTGATATCATCAATCAAGTGTACTGTGTAGAGATAGCAATCATAGAGTGAAGACAAGTACTGGTTTGGAGTTTTGTATTCAGATGATACGAACACATCCAAGAATCATGCAATATATATATAAGTCCTCCATATGTATGTGTGTGCGTTCTCAACTGCTATATAATTTAACAGATCTTTCTATTATTAATGTAGGAGAATGTGCTTCAGTGGCGACTCCATGACCTTCAGGAACAAAAAAAAAGAATGGTGGCCTGCAGGATTTTTAATGTTACAGTTTTAGAGGTGCAGGATTAATTTCAGATGCTGATGGTGTTTTCAATATAATATCAGTGAAGCTGACCCTTGATTGTGAACTATAACGAGGCATAAATTTAACAATGATAAGACGTGCATTTTGTTGTAATTCTCATTAAACGGACGGTTGCATGGTATTTTAATTTGAGTACGGTGTTTTTCATTAATTAGGTAGTCTTTGATTTAATTTCTGTAATATATAAAGAGTGACTGCAGTCTCAGAGGAGTTTTTGTTAAAAAAGCAAGCAAAGGCCCAAAATTAACTTGAATTTACGGTTGCTCCAAAAAAAAAAAAAAGAAGCATCAGGCCCAATTCAGAAAAAGTCCAGAACTGAAATTTTAGGGGGCAAAAAAAATGGGACGAAAAAAAAAAGAGGAAAGCAATCTCAAGCCCAATTCAGAAAAGGTCCAGAACTGAAATTTAGGGGGCAAAAAAAAATAGAACCAAAAAAAAAGAGAAAAACATTAGGCCCAATTCAAAAAAGGTCCAGAATTGATTGGGGGCAAAAAAAAAAGGGACGGGACGGGACAGGACACGGGACAAAAATCTCGTCCTGTCCCTGTTCACCGGGACGGGCCTGTCCCGGTCCCGTCCCGTCCCGTCCGTGAACACCCCTATAGGAGAAAACTTTTTTAGGAGATGCATGCTTTCCTTTACCAATTCTAGAAGTGTAGTCTCCATCACATTAGTGGCTTGGATTTAGTGGGGGTTCTCAAGATAACAAAATTATTTCATCTATACAAAACATATGTCAATATATATTCAACTTTAAATCAAAACTTTCACAATTCATGTAACAAATCCCATAAGGTAAATTTTATTAAAAAGATATCATCAATATTGTACCATTCTCAAATCACATACTCATTTCAGAATTACTTA